>NW_012108853.1:1295001-1299125 GCF_000951045.1 Mandrillus leucophaeus
AGGGCTGAGGAGTGCAGGTGCCCCACGTGGGACTGGCTGGCAGCTCCCCCAGCAGCCCCGATGCGGGATCCACTAGGCAAAGCCAGCTGGGCTCCTGAGTAGGGTGGGGACTTGGAGAACTTTTTTGTCTAGCTAAAGGTTTGTAAATGCACCACTCAGCACTCTGTGTCTAGCTCAAGGTTTGTGAGTGCACCAATGTGTGCTCTGTGTCTAACTAATCTAGTAGGAACTTGGAGAACTTTTGTGTCTAGCTAAAGGATTGTAAACACACCAATCAGCACTCTGTGTCCAGCTAATCTGGTGGGTACTTGGAGAACTTTTATGTCTAGCTAAAGGATTGTAAATACACCAATCAGCACTCTGTGTCTAGCTCAGGGATTGTAAAGACACCAATCAGCACTGTGTCAAAACAGACCAATCAGCTCTCTGTAAAATGAACCAATCAGCAGGATGTGGGTGGGGCCAGATGAGGGAATAAAAACAGGCTGCGGGAGCCAGCAGTGGCAACCCGGGTCCAGTTCTACACAGTGGAAACTTTGTTCTTTGGCTCTTTACAATGAATCTTGCTGCTGCTCACTCTTTGGGTCCATGCTGCCTTTATGAGCTATAACACTCACTGCGAAGGTCTGTAGCTTCATTCTTGAAGCCAGAAAGACCACCAACCCACCAGAAAGAACAAACAACTCCAGACTCACCACCTTTAAGAGCTGTAACACTCACTGGGAAGGTCTGCAGCTTCTCTCCTGAAGTCAGCAAGACCACGAACCCACCAGAAGGAAGAAACTGCAGACACATCTGAACATCTGAAGGAATAAACTCCAGACACACCATCTTTAAGAACTGTGACACTCACTGCGATGGTCTGCAGCTTCATTCTTGAAGTCAGCAAGACCAGAAACCTACCAATTCCAGACACAACGGTATAGATTGAATCAAGTGTGATGCCTCCAGCTTTGTTCTTCTTTCCCAGGATTGTCTTGGCTATGTGGGCTCTTTTTTGGTTCCATATGAAGTTTAAAGTAGTTTTTTCCAATTCTGTGAAGAAAGTCAGTGGTAGCTGAATGGGGATAGCATCGAATTTATAAATTACTTTGGACAGTATGGTCATTTTCATTGATTCTTCAATATTCTTGCATTTGTTTGTGTCCTCTTTTATTTCCTTGAGTAGTGGTTTGTAGCTCTCTGTGAAGAGGTCCTTCACATCCCTTTAAGGTGGATTCCTAGGTATTTTATTCTCTTTGTAGCAATTGTGAATGGGAGTTTATTCATAATTTGGCCCTCTGTTTGTCTGTAATTGGTGTATAGGAATGTTTGTGATTTTTGTACATTGATTTTGTATCCTGAGACTTTGCTGAAGTTGCTTATCAGCTTGAGGAGATTTTGGACTGAGATGATGGGGTTTCCTAAATATACAATCATGTCATCTGCAAACAGAGACAATTTGACTTCCTCTTTTCCTAATTGAATACCCCTTATTTCTTTCTATTGCGTGATTGCCCTGGGCAGAACTTCCAATACTATGTTGAATAGGAGTGGTGAGAGAGGGCATTCTTGTCTTGTGCCAGTTTTCAAAGGGAATGCTTCCAGTTTTGCCCACTCAGTATGATATTGGCTGTGGGTTTGTCATAAATAGGTCTTACTATTTTGAGACATGCCCCATCAATACTGAATTTATTGAGAGTTTTTAGCATGAAGGGCTGTTGAATTTTGTCAGAGGCCTTTTCTGCATCTATTGAGATAATCATGTGGTTTTTGTCTTTGGTTCTGTTTATATGCTGGATTACATTTATTGATTTGCATATGTTGAACCAGCCTTGCATACCAGGGATGAAGCCCACTTGATCATGGTGGATAAGCTTTTTGATATGCTGCTGGATTCAGTTTGCCAGTATTTTATTGAGGATTTTTGCATCAATGTTCATCAGGGATATTGGTCTAAAATTCTCTTATTTTGTTGTGCTTCTGCCAGGCTTTTGTATCAGGATGATGCTGGTCTCATAAAATGAGTCAGGGAGGATTCCCTCTTTTTCCATTGATTGGAATAGTTTCAGAAGAAATGGTACCAGCTCCTCCTTGTACCTCTGGTAGAATTCGGCTGTGAATCCGTCTGGTCCTGGAATTATTTTGGTTGGTAGGCTATTAATTATTGCCTCAATTTCAGAGCCTGTTATTGGTCTATTCAGGAATTCAACTTCTTCCTGGTTTAGTCTTGGGAGAGTGTAAGTGTCCAGGAATTTATCCATTTCTTCAAGATTTTCTAGTTTATTTGCATAGAGGTGTTTATATTGTTCTCTGATGGTAGTTTGTATTTCTGTGGGATTGGTAATTATGTCCCCTTTATCACTTTTAATCATGTCTATTTGATTCTCCTCTCTTTTCTTCTTTATTAGTCTTGCTAGTGATTTATCAATTTTGTTGATCTTTTCAAAAAACCAGCTCCTGGATTCATTGATTTTTTTGAAGTGTTTTTTGTGTCTCTATCTCCTTCAGTTCTGTTCTGATCTTAGTTATTTCTTGCCTTCTGCTAGCTTTTGAATATGTTTGCTGTTGCTTCTCTAGTTCTTTTAATTGTGATGTTAGGGTGTCAGTTTTAGATCTGAAGCAGGGTGAGGCATTGCCTACCTGGGAAGTGCAAGGGGTCAGGGAATTCCCTTTTCTAGCCAAGGGAAGCGGTGACAGATGGCACCTGGAAAATCGGGTCACTGCCACCCTAATACTGCACTTTTCCAATGATCTTAGCAAATGGCACACCAGGAGATTATATCTTGCACCTGGCTCGGAGGGTCCCACGCCCACAGAGCCTCACTCATTGCTAGCACAGCAGTCTAAGATTGAACTGCAAGGCAGCAGCAAGGCTGGGGGAATGACGCCCTCTATTTCTGAAGCTTGAGCAGGTAAACAAAGCATCCGGGGAAGCTCGAACTGAGTGGAGCCCACTGCAGCTCAAGGAGGCCTGCCAGCATCTGGAGATTCCACCTCTGGGGGCAAGGGGCATAGTGGAACAAAAGTCAGCAGAAACCTCTGCAGACTTAAATGTCTCTGTCTGACAGAATTGAAGAGAGTAATGGTTCTCCCAGCACAGAGTTTGACATCTGAGAACGGACAGACTGCCTCCTCAAGTGGTTTCCTGCCCCCCGAGTAGCCTAACTGGGAGGCACCACTCAGTAGGGGCAGACTGATACCTCACAACACCGGGTACCCCTCTGAGATGACGCTTCCAGAGGAATGATCAGGCAACAACATTTGCGGTTCAGCAATATTCGCTGTTCTGCAGCCTCCGCTTCAGATACCCAGGCAAACGGTCTGGAGTGGACCTCCAGCAAACTGCAACAGACCTGCAGCTGAGCATCCTGACTGTTAGAAGGAAAACTAATAAACAGAAAGGACATCCACACCAAAACCCCATCTGTACGTCACCATCATCAAAGATCAAAGGTAGATGAAACCATAAAAATGGGGTAAAAACAGAGCAGAAAAGCTGAAAATTCTAAAATTCAGAGCACCTTTCCCCAACCAAAGGAATGCAGCTCCTCACCAGCAACGGAACAAAGCTGGATGGAGAATGACTTTGATGAGTTGAGAGAAGGAGGCTTCAGACAATCAAACTTCTCCAAGCTAAAGGAGGAAGTTTGAACCCATTGCAAAGTAGCTAAAAACCTTGAAAAAAGATTAGAAGTCTAGAATAAACAGTGTAGAGAAGTCCCTAAATGACCTGATGGAGCTGAAAACCATGGCACAAGAACTACGTGACAAATGCACAAGCTTCAGTAGCTGATTCGATCAACTGGAAGAAAGGGTACCAGTGATTGAAGATCAAATGCATGAAATGAAGCAAGAAGAGAAGTTTTGAGGAAAAAAGAGTAAAAAGAAATGAAAAAAGTCTCCAGGAAATATGTGAAAAGACCAAATCTATGTCTGATTGGTGTGCCTGAAAGTGATGGGGAGAATGGAACCAAGTTGGAAAACACTCTGAAGGATATTATCCAGGAGAACTTCCCCAACCTAGCAAGGCAGGCCAACATTCAAATTCAGGAAATACAGAGAATGCCACAAAGATACGACTTGGGAAGAGCAACTCCAAGACACATAAATTGTCAGATTCACCAAAGTTGAAATGAAGGAAA
>NW_012108853.1:1300455-1302221 GCF_000951045.1 Mandrillus leucophaeus
AACATACCAGAATCTCTGGGACACATTTAAAGCAGTGTGTAGAGGGAAATTTATAGCACTAAATGCCCACAAGAGAAAGCAGGAAAGATCTAAAATTCATACATCAGTTTTTGAATGTAATCAAGCTTCCATTATTTAAGACCTGATTAGCAAATTCTATTACACCTGTTCTCTGTTCACCTCCTTCATCTCGCCCCTAAAGAAAATCACTATGATTTGATGAAAAAGTAGAAAAATATGAAGTCAAATATTAATCAGTCTAATCTGCAATTTTAATAGTCCTGGAAAAAATATTTGTTGTGGAAGACTTTGAAACTAAATATTAAGGTTAAGAAAAAAAGAAAAGGATAAAGGAGAAAAAAAGAAACCAAAAAAATTCCTAAAAACAAAAATTAAAACCACCACATCTGCCTTAATATGAGAACTTGAGTTATTGTTTGCTCACCGTATGTGATCAGCATAGAAAGTTGGCATTGCCTAGTATGAGTGGAAAAGTATGTTTTTAATATGAAACCTTCTATTCCATCGGTTACTGTCCTTTAGCTTCTCTGCTTTTTAACATATCACATAAATGTAAATTCATTATGAAAATTATACATTGACCAAATAATGCAATTATTACAAAAACTAGTAAATTACTTATTTAGTATTTATTCATTCTCTCTCCTATACATTTTTCTTGTTTTTCTTTTTCTTTCTTTCTGTCTACTTACCTGCTTTACCACTAAGTGACTTTATCACTAAGTGATAAAGAGCATAATGGTGTTAGTTCAACATTATCAGGCAAAGAAAAGGGTGGTAAAAGTAATAGCTTTACTCAGAAAAGATTAATGAGAAAATGAGATTACCCTGACAAAATGATTTGGATTTTCTCACACCTTTAAAAAAATGCATTTAATCATTTTTATCTGAGTCTATGTTACTTATGAAAAGAAAATAATTAGAATAGTTCTCCAAAAAAACATTGTTAATGCCTCAGTGTTTTTTTCTTATAATTGAAGTTGTACAACATGTTTATGACGGAATCATCTATTTCCAAAGGTTTAAATGTTGTAATGATAAAATTGTGTTTAGACTTGAAATATGGTAAGCTAATTCAAGTTAAGAAAAATACAACTTGTAAGAAAACTTAAAAAAATATATGATTTTTTTCATAAAAGCTGATGACAAAGAAAAATATATTCAATTCCAGCAGGCAAAGCCCACCATTGCAACAGGGCTTGAATAAACACTATATTTGTTGAAAAGAGTACTGAACCAGGTAGCAAAAGACACAGGTACATCATGAGTCAAGTTACTTTCCTTTCCGTTCCTTCAGCTTTTTTATTACAAAATGGGAGTTTATAAGAAATGATCTTAAATTCCAATTCATAACATTTGAATTCTTTTTTAAAAATTATCTTTTTTCATGAGTTATTGGAGAACAGGTGGTATTTGGTTACATGTGTAAGTTCTTCAGTGGTGATTTGTGAGACTTTGGTGCACCCGACACACTAGCAGTATACACTGCACCCTATTTGTAGTCTTTTTTCCATCATCCCCTCCCACTTCTTCCCCCAAGTCCCCAAAGTCCATTGTATCATTCTTAGGCCTTTGTATCCTCATAGCTTTGCTCCCACACATCAGTGAAAACATACAATGTTTGATTTTCTACTTGTGAGTAACTTCACTTAAAATGATAATTTCCAGTCTCATCCAGGTTGCCGTGAATGCCATTAATTTTTTGTTTTTTATGGCTGAGTAGTATTCCATCATATATATATATA
>NW_012108853.1:1302303-1393521 GCF_000951045.1 Mandrillus leucophaeus
TTTCTTTATTCACTCATTGATTGATGAGCATTTTGGTTGGTTCCACGTTTTTGCAATTGCAAATTGTGCTGCTATAAACATGTATGTACAAGTATCTTTTTCAAAAAATGACTCTTTTCCTCTGGGTAGATACCCAGTAGTGGGATTGCTGGATCAAATAGTAGTTGTACTTTTAGTTCTTTAAGGAATTCCACCCTGTTTTCCATAGTGGTTGTACTAGTTTATATTCCCACCAGCAGTGCAGAAGTGTTCCCTGATCACCACATCCATGCCAACATCTGCTGTTTCTTTACTTTTTGATTATGGCTATTCTCACACTAGTAAGGTGATATTGCATTGTGTTTTTTATTTGAATTTCCCTGATCATTAGTGATGTTGACCATTTTCTCATATGTTTGTTGGCCATTTGTATATCTTCTTTTGAGAATTGTCTATTCATGTCCTTAGCCCACTTTTTGATGGGATTGTTTCTTTTGTTGTTGTTGATTTCTTTGAGTTTGTTGTCAATTCTGGATACTAGGCCTTTGTCCAATGTATAGATTGTAAAGATTTTCTCCCACTCTATGGGTTGTCTATCCTGTTTATAATTGTTTTTGTTGCATTTGCTTTTGAATTCATGAAATCTTTGCCTAAGCCAATGTCTAAAAGCGTTTTTCCAATGTTATCTTCTAGAATTATTATCGTTTCAGATCTTATATTTAAGTCCTTGATCCATCTTGAGTTGATTTTTGTGTGAGGTAAGAGATGAGGACCCAGTTTCATTCTCCTACATGTGGCTAGCCAATTATCTCAGCACCATTCACTGAAAAGGGTGTCTTTTCCCCACTTTCTGTTTTTGTTTGCTTTGTCAGAGATAAGTTGGCTCTAAGTATTTGGTTTATGTCTGGGTTCTCTATTCTGTTCCATTGGTCTATGTGCCTATTTTTATACCAGTACCATGCTGTTTTGGTGACTATGGCCTTATAATATAGTTTGAAATCAGGTAATTTGATGTCTCCAGATTTGTTATTTTTGCTTAGTCTTGCTTTGGCTATGCAGGCTCTTTTTTGGTTCCATATGAATTTAAGATTTTTTTTTTAATGCTGCGAAGAATGATGGTGGTATTTTGATGAGAATTGTGTTGAATTTGTAGATTGCTTTTAGCAGTATAGTCAGTTCCACAATATTAATTCTACCCATCCATGAGCATGGGATGTGTTCCCATTTGTTTGTGTCTTCTATGAATTCTTTCAGGAGTGTTTTGTAGTTTTCCTTGTAGAGGTCTTTCACCTCCTTGGTTAGGTATATTCCTAAGTATTTTTTTGCAGCTATTGTAAAAAGGGTTGATTTCTTGATTTGATTCTCAGCTTGGTCTCTATTGATGTATAGCAGAGCTACTGATTTGTGTACATTAATTTTATATCCAGGAACTTTGCTGAATTTATTTATTAGTTCTAGGAGCTTTCTGGAGGAGTCTTTAGGGGTTTTGAGGTACACGATTATATCATCAGCAAAAAAATGACAGTTTGACTTCCTTTTTATGGAGGGAATAAGGGCATTTGGATGCCTTTTATTTCTTTCTCTTGTCTGGTTGTTCTGGCTAGGACTTCCAATACTATGTTAAAGAGGAGTTGTGAGAGTGGCCATTCTTGTCTTTTTCCAGTTTTCAGAGGGAATACTTTCAACTTTTCCCCATTCAGTGTTATGTTGGCCATGGGTTTGTCATAGATGGCTTTTATTACATTGAACTATGTCCCTTGTATACCAACTTTGCTGAGGTTTTTATTCATAAAGGGATGCTGGATTTTGTTGAATGTTTTTTCTGCATCTATTGAGATGATCATGTGATTTTTGTTTTTAATTCTGTTTATGTGGTGTATCAAATTTATTGACTTGAGTACGTTAAACCATCCCTGCACTCCTATTATAAACCCACTTGATCATAGTGGATTATCTTTTTGTTTTGTTGTTGGATTTGGTTAGCTAATATTTTGTTAAGGATTTTAGCATCTATGTTCATCAAGGATATTGGTCTATGGTTTCCGTTTTTAGTTATGTCCATTCCTGGTTTTTGTTATTAGGGTGTTACTGGCTTTATAGAATGATTTAGGGCGGGTTCCTTCTTTCTCAATCTTGTGGAATAGTGTCAAAAGGATTGGTATCAATTCTTCTATGATTTTCTGATAGAATTTTGCTATGAATCCATCTGATCCTGGACTTTTTTTTGTTTGTATTTTTTTAATTGCTATTTCAATCTTGCTGCTTGTCATTGGTCTGTTCAGGGTATCTAATTCTTCCTGATTTAAGCTAGGAGGGTTATATCTTTCCAGGAGCTTACCCATCTCTTCTAGGTTTTCAAGTTTATGTACATAGTAGCTTCAAATGAACTTTTCGTATTTCTGTGATGTCAGTTGTAATATCTCCTGTTTCATTTCTTATTGGACCTTCTTTCTTCTTTTCTTGTTTAACCTTGATAATAGTCTATTACTTTTATTTATATTTTCAAAGAACCAGATTTTTGTTTCATTTATCTTCGTTATAAGAACTGCTAAAAGAACCTCTAAATCTTGAAACAAATCCTGGAAATACATCAAAACAGAACCTCTTTAAAGCCTAAATCTTACAGGACCTATACAACAAAAATACGATTAAAAAAAAAGGAAAAAACCAAGGTATACAGTCAACAAATGGTACAATGAATGGAATGGTATCTTACATCTCAATATAAACATTTAATATAAATGGCCTAAATGCTCCACTTAAAAGATACAGAACTGCAGAATAGATAATAATTCACCAACCAATCATCTGCTGCCTTCAAGGGACTCACCTAACACATAAAGACTCACATAAACTTAAGGTAAAAGGGTGGAAAATGACATTTCATGCAAATGGATTCCAAAAGCAGGCAGGAGTAGCTATTCTTATATTAGACAAAACAAACTGTAAAACAACAGCAGTTAGTAAAGACAAAGAGAACATTATATAATGGTAAAAGTCCTTGTCCAACAGGGAAATATCACAATCCTAAACATATATGCATCTAACACTGGAGCTCCCAAATTTATACAACAATTAGTAATAGACCTAAGAAATGAGATAGCAACACAACAATAGTGGGGGACTTCAATACTTAACTGATAGCACTAGACAGGTCATCAAGACAAAAAGTCAGCAAAGAAACAACGGATTTCAACTATACCTTGGAACAAATGGACTTAAGAGATATATACAGAACAGTCTATCCAACAACCACAGAATATACATTCTGTTCAACAGCACATGGAACTTTCTCCAAGATAGACCATATAATATGCCACAAAATGAGCCTCAATAAATTTTAAAAAATTGAAAGTATATCAAGCACTTTCTCATACCATGGTAGAATAAAACTGGAAATTGACTCCAAAAGAAAGCTTCAAAACCATACAAATTCATGGAAATTAAATAATTTGCTCCTGAATGGTCATTGGGTCAAAATAAAATCACGATGGAAATTTAAAAATTCTTCGAACTAATCACAGTAGTGACAAAACACATCAAAACCTCTGGAATACAGCAAAGGCGGTGCTAAGAGGAAAGTTCATAGCCCTAACAGACTACATTGAAAAGACTTTGAAAGGCACAAACAGACAATCTAAGGCCCCACCTCAAGGAACTAGAAAAATGAGAACAAAGGAAACCCAAGCCCAGCAGAAGAAAGGAAATAACCAAGATCACAGCAGAACTGGGTAAAATTGATTTCTTTATTACAATACTTATTATTTAAGTTCTTTATAGATTCTTGATATTGACCTTTGTCAGATGCACAGTTTGTGAATATTTTCTCCCACTCTGTAGGTTGTCTGTTTTGGTTGTCGGTAATTTCTTTTGTTTTTCAGAAACTCTTTATTTTAACTAGGTCCCACTTGTCAATTTTTATTTTTGTTAGAATTGTTCTTGGGAACTAGCCATAAATTCTTTGCCAAAGTCAATGAAAAGAATGATATTTCCTAGATTTTCTTGTAGGTATTTTATAGTTTAGAGTCTTAAATTTAAAGATTTTAAGTTTAAATCTTCAATCCATCTTGATTTATTTTTTGTATATGATGAGAGGTAGGGGTTCAATTTTGTTCTTCTTCATATGAGTATTCCACCACCAGTTACTGAATAGAATGTCTTTTCTCTATTGCTTATTTTTGTCTTACACAAATCAACAATTAAGAAAACAACTAATACCATTAAAAATGGGCAAGGGTCATGAACAGACACTTCTAAAAGAACACATGCAAGCTGCCAACAAACACTTGTCAACATCACTCACTAATCATCAGAGGAATTCACATCAAATCTACAATGAGATACTATTTCACAACAGTCATAATGATGACTATTAAAAAGTCAAACAATAAGGGATTTGAGTGAGGCTGCAGAGAAAAGGGAATGCTTATGTGCTGTTGGTGGGAATGCAAACTAGCTTAGTCGCTGTGGAAAGCAGTTTGGAGATTTCTCAAAGAACTTAGAATTACCATTCAATCCAGCAATCCCATTGATGGGTATCTATCCAAAAGAAAACAAATCATTCTGTCAAAAAGACACATACATCTATATGTTCATTGCAGCATTTTCACAATAGCAAAGACATAGAATCAACCTAGGTGCCTATCAATGGTGGATTGAAAAAAGAAATGTGGTACATATACATCATGGAATACTATACAACCATAAGAAAGAATGAAGTCATGTCCTTTGCAGCAACATGGATGGAGCTGGAGGCCATTATCCTAAGTGAAGTAACACAAGAACAGAAGACTAAATACCACATGTTCTCACATAAATAGGAGTTAAACATTGAATACACATAGGCATAAAGATGGGAACAGCAGATACTGGGGACTGCTAAACAGGGAAGGAAAAGAGGGGGGCATAGACTAGAAAACTACGTACTGGGTACTATTCTCAGTACCGGGTGATGGATCCTTTGAAATCCAAACCTTAGCATCACTCAATATACCCTTGTAACAAACCTGCACATGTACCCTTTGATCTATAACAAAAGTTGAAACTAACAAAAATAATTATTGTTAATAAGAATAACAAAAACAATAGAGAAAATTTCTGAAAACAGACAAACAAAAAAGTTCCCTTTCTCTCTAAGACTTGACTGAAATGACACGGAAAATACAAATAGAAGAAAGCTGTTGTCATTAGTAGAAGCTCAGAACAATATGCCATCCACATACTACAGACACTAAAGAATATTGTCTCTATATGAGATAAGGTAGATGGGACAAGATAATTAAGGGTAAGAAAACAGTGTGTTTCCTGGGGAGGCAGACAGGGGATCATCACTGAAAATGTGTAACTTTTCCTAATTTGAGTGACAAAAGATGGAGAAAAGTACAGGCCAAGAGATAGATGAGAGATGCTAATTTCCAGGGAGAGGCCTACAGACAGCAAAGAAAAACCCGTGGGAGGCAAATGTCTTTCTCAAGAGTCTAATCACTGACTTGAGGGGACTTTGTAATATGGCAGGCATCACTACCCCACGGGAGGTGAGGCGGCGCAACGTTGTTTCCTGCATGCAAAGACTGAACCAAGCAAACAAACTCTTATGCCTTTCCACCCGATAAGGGAAATAATGGATGCAACTTCAGGCTTGGCTGTCACCCACAGGCTTCTAGATTATGTACAGAAAAACAGAAACTTACAGAAAGGAGCATAAAGTTAGAGAACAAAAAGAGCTTACAAGAAGGATTTCCCATACTTTTGGGAAAACACCCTGACTCACCTTGGTCTCTCCTCAAACAGAGTGAGAAAAATTAATGTGCCACAGCTAGCTTGTACTGGCTTCAAAGAGCCAATTGTTAGCTTTTTAGGACTAGTGCAAGCCTCTTTTTGTCATGTCAGCAGTTTGAAGTCAGCCATTAAGAAGTTGCAAAGAACAGTAATAACCAAAATGAAAAATTCTCTACAGAGGCTCAAGAGTAGATTTGAGCAGACAGAAGAATCATCAGTCTTGAAGATAAATAAAAAAGATTAGGCAGTCTGAAAAACAGAAAGAAAATGAAGAAATATGAGAAGAGATTCTCAGATGATTTTGAGACAACACTGAATGCACCAACATATGTGTAATGGGAGAACCAAAGGAGAGGAGAGAGGGAAAAGGGCAAAAAAAAAAACTTGAAGAAGTAATGCCATTTACAATTTTTTTAAAAGAATTAACTAAATAGGAATAAACTTAGGGAAAGAAGTACACAGCTTTTATACTAAAAATTACAAAACTTTGTTGAATGAAATTAAATAGCTAAATTAATGGAAACACATCCTATGTTTATGGATCAGAATACTTTACTATTGCTAAATAGTAATACTCACCAGATTCATCTGCACATTTAACATAATTGCTATCAAAATTTCCAGAAATCGAGAAGTTGATTATAAAATTTATTAAAAAGCAAAGGATCTAGAATAGCCAAAATGATCTAGAAAGAACAAAGTTGATGGACTCACACTTCCCAATTCCTAAACTTACTACAAAGCTAGAGGAATCAAGCCAGTGTGGCTGGATGCAGTGGCTCACACTGTAATCCCATCATTTTGGGAGGCTGAGGCAGGTCAATCACTTGAGGTCAAGAGTTTGAGACCAGCCTGGCCAACATAGTGAGACCCCATTGATACTAAAAATACAAAACGTAGCTGATTGTGGTGGCCTATGCATGTAATCCCAGATATTTGGGTGGCTGATGTTGGAGAGTCACCTGAGCCTGAAAAGTTGAGGCTACAGTGAGCTGAGATTGTGCCACTGTACTCCATCCTGGGCAACAGAGAGACCCTGTCTCAAAAATAAGTACATAAATAAAAAAGAGAGTGTGGCTCTTTTGTTCATATGGACATATAGATCAATGAAATAGAAACAAGAATCTAGAAATGAACCTTTATATTTGTCGTCAATTGCTTTTTGACAAGGGTGCCAAGACAACTGAATGGGCAGAAATAGGCTTTTTAACAAATGATTCTGGGACAACTGGATAACTACCTGCAAAAGAATTAAATTGGGTCCCCTAATTCACACCATATGCAAACATTAACTCAACATGGATTATAGAACTAAATATAAGAGCTAAAACCATAAAACTCTGAGGACAAAACATAAGAGTAAATCTTAGGACCTTAGATTAAGCAATTTTTCTTAGGCATGACACCCACAATATAAACAACAAAAAAATTGATAAATAGAACTTTATTAAAATTAAGAACTTTTGTGCCTCAGAGGACACTATCAAGAATATGATAAGACAGCCCATACAATGGGGAAAATATTTGAAAATCATATATATAATAAGAGTCCTGTATTTTATATATATATATACACACACACACACAATTCAATAGAAATAAGAAAACCCAACTTTAAAACTGACAAAGCATTTGAAAATAGTTTTCCAAAGAAGATATACAATTGGCCAAAAGGCATATGAAAAAATGTGCAATATCTTTATTCACTAAAGAAATGAAAATCAAAACCACAGTGGGATGCCATTTCACACCCACTAAAATGGCTAAAATAAAAAAGACAGACAATAACCAGTGTTGATGAAGATATGGAGAAATTGCAACCCTCTTGCATTGCTAGTGGGATTGTGAAAATGTTGCAGCCACTTTAGAAAATACAGTTTAGCAGTTTCTCAAAATGTTAAACATAGATTTATCATTAGTCCAAGCAATTGTATTCTTAAATATATACTCAAGAGAAATGAAAACATGTTAATAACTAAACTTGTACATTAATGTCTATAATATTAATCATAATATCCAATAAGTGAAAACAACCCAAATGTCCATCAAATGATGAATGGATTTTTATAAATGCACCTTATTTGTACAATAGTGTATTATTTGGCAATAAAAAATAAGGAAATGGTATTACATGCTATTGCATGAATGAATCTTGATACATCAAGCCAGGCACAAAGGAACACATATTGTATTATTGCATTTATATGTAACATCTGAAGTAGGCAAATCTATAGAGACAGAATAGTGGATTACTTGCCTGCTTAAGTCTTGGAGGTACTGGGGTAGGGAAAGCCTCCTAAGAGTTTTTTTTGGAGGGCGTTGAAAACATTTTGAAGTTAGATTGTGATGATTGTTGTACAACTCAGTGAATATACTAAAAACCATTTAAATGTACACTTTAAATGGATGAATTTTATGATATGTGAAGTAGATCCCAGTAAAGGTATTTTTTTAAAAAATAAATGAAGAAAGAACATTTTTCTGAAGAGAATTTTAGCAGTGACATTGAAAATATGACAACTGATGTTACAGGCACTGATTATTGAAAGAGAAGATGGCCTCAGGTCTGAGCTGGAACCCGGAGGCCCCCTGCTGGTATAGCCATTAACTATTTCGGAACAGGTAGGTTTTCCAGGGGTTAGGGACAGAAGCAATTTGCCAGTGCACACAAGTATAGGACCATAATCTTTAGGCTAAGCTTTTTAGAGCCAAATGTGTTTCAGAATTCAGAATTTTTCAGATCTTATAAAGATACTATGGCTACTATATTCAACTACAAAGTTATAGAAAATATAAGGGCCCAAGGAACAGCTTAAACTTTACCATGAATATTCAATCAGCAAAATTTAGGCTGTGGGACAATCTATAAGACAAATGCCTGGATGTCTTTAATAAATACCTTAGGAAGTTAAAAAAAAATAATGGAAAGAAAACTATTGTTTTAAAAAGACTTGAGATAAATTAACCAATGACAATTAAGTGAACCCACACAATCCCAACCTCCCAGGGACTTCTCTCTATAAGCCATCCTCTATCTCTCTCTTACTTTCAAGTTATCTCTCCAATTAGATCCTTTCCATTAGCAATTAAAATCCTCAAAGCTTTTCGATCTTTAAAAAGCACTCTTCACTGCATCTCCTCCTGACATCTTATTAGTGGCTAGGTTTTGTAGTCTGTTTTCTGTCCCTTTTAACAGAATATCTGAAACTAGATAATTTGCAAAGAAATAGAATTTATTTCTTACAATTCTGGAGGCCTGGGGATCCGAGGTTAAGGGGTACATCTGGGAAGATCTTTCTGCTGGTGAAGACTCTGTGGTGCCCTGAAGTAGCACAGAGCATCACATGGTGAGAGGATTGAGCACTATAACATGCTCATTGAGGTCTTTTTCTCTTATTACAAAGCCACCAGTTCCACTCCTATAATAACCCATTTGTCTATTAACCCATTAATCTATTAATGGATTAATCCATTCAATACCTCTTAAAGGCTCCACCTCTCAGTACTGCCACTTTGGAGATTAAGTTTCAACATGAGTTTTGGAGGGGACATTCAAACCACAGCACTACATCTCAGCATCTCTTTCATGCAAATGTCTCTTTATCTCCATCTTTACTGCACTTCACTTAGTTTGGACTGCTATGGCTTTTACCTGAATATATAGTGTCTATACAGGTTTCCTGTCTTTTGGTCTTGCTCCCTGCTACGAACTGAAATGTGTCCCCTCAAAATTCATATGTTGAAACCCTAACCACTGAAGAAATGGTATGGGCCTTTGAGAGGTAATTGGGTTTAGATGAGGTAATGGGATTAGTACCCTTATAAGAAGAGGAAGAGAGACCAGAATTCTTTCTCTCTTCATCATCCAAGGACACAGAAAGAAGGCCACCATCTGCAATCCAGGAAGAAAGCTCTTACCAGGAACTGTGTCAGTAGGCATTTTGATCTTGAACTCAGCCTTCAGAACTATGAGAAATAAATGTCTGTTGATCATAGTCTCTCCTACATTAAACACATCATCGATTTTCCACTCTCACAAAAATAAAAAAAAAACAACAAATTTAAATTCTTTTGCCTAGTATACTCCTATTGTGGCCTAGATGAGCTTTCCAACCACTGGCACTCATGCCAATTGCCTTCCTAATAGTTCATGTTCAGTCTCATCTACTGATTACCCAATCACATCTACTGATTACCCAAGACTCTCAACTTTAATTCATTCCTCAGCTCTCAATTTGAATGTCACCCCCTCTGCAAGATTGTTCTGCCTTCACCGCCCAAGACTGTCCTCCCAAAATGCTTTGTGTTTACTAATTCAAGGCATGTTCACAATCTATTGAAATAAACTATCTCAGAGGAGAATCATGCAATATTTAATCTAAATGAATTAAACACATTGACATTTTATAAAACAAGCAAGCGTATAAGCAGTCTCTATCCCTCCCTCAACAAAACCAGAAATTCAAAAGAGTAAATTATTATTTGTATAACCTACCCTTTAATTGGTACAGAACTATTATATCTGGTGGGTAAGTGATATGTTTCAATGCTAAGAAAAGATAAAACAAATTAAATTAGGCTTACTGATAGTTGGTACAGGATAAACACAATAATGACTGCAATAATGACTATTGAACTTTTAAAAATAAATTAAGAGGTCTTCAAAGAGATCTATTCAACACTACCTATCATTCCACATCTTTCTTGCTAATGGAATTCTGGTTAGGAAATCATGAGTTTCACATTGAGCTCTCTAGCCTTAGACATCAACTCTTATACATCTAATCCAATTATAATTATTTTCCCTTTGGAAGAGACTGGTTTGAGCATGAATATGTGACACAACACTTACCAATAATATGTAAAGAAAGTCTTAGAAGCATTATAGAACTTTCCAACTCTTGAGAGTGGGAGACAACTCAAATTTCAGTTCAACACAAAAGCTTTATTCTAGCTCTCTCACTTTCCCCTCTTTCTTATGTATATGTTGTAGGTAACCAATCTCATTAGTTTGCTGACTGTGCTTTCTATGTTTCTTTTTGCCCAAATGAGCAGATGCATGTGTATTCTCTTAGTCTTTCTCATACAAATGTAGCAATCATACTTTACACTTTGCATGCTCTCATTTAATATTTGTAGCAATCACCCTAAATCAGTTCAGTGAAGATCTTCCTCTTTGTTTCTTCTTAGCCATATGATATGTGATTGTATACTATGTATATTATACCACAGTTTATTCAACCACTCTCTTATTTATGTCAGTTAGATCCTTCCTAACATTTTATAATACAAATAATACTGCAACAGATAATTTTATACATACATATGTTTTTATTGCTGGAGGGTGTATCCTTAGGGTAAATTCCTAAAAGTGAAATTTCTGGGTCAAAACATAATGTTTATGTAATTCAGTTAGACATTGTTAAATTTCCTTCCAAAAAGTTAGTATGTGATTAATTTTTGTCAGCAGTAAATTAGCATACCTATAGCCTCAAAAACAGAATGCACTGTCCTACTTTTTTTTTTTTTTAATTTTTGCCAATCTGATGGGTAAAAGATGGAAGGTTAAAAATGTTATAGAGATGGAGATAGAGCAAGATAACCAAATAGTAGCCTCCACTAATTGTCCTCCTGACAGGAACACCAGATTTAACAACATGTACACACAAAAGCACCTTCTTAAGAACCAAAAATGAGGTGAGTGATCACAATACCTAGTATTAATTTCATATCACTGAAAGAGGCACAGAAGAGGTTGAAAGACAATCTTAAATCATTGACACCACTGCTCCTCCATTCCTTAGCAATGGCTGTGTGGCACACAGAATCTGAGTTCTTGGGGGAAGAAGAATGCAAAGATTATGGGGCTTTGCATTGGAACTCAGTGCTGCCCTTCACTGCAGAAAGGAACACAGGCAAAACTCAGCTGACACCCACACAGGGAGTATTTAAATTAGCCCTACCCAGAAAGGAACTGTCCATCCCAGTGGTTGGAACTTGAGTTCTCACAAGCCTCACCACCATAGACTAAAGTGCTCTGGGGCCCTAAATAAACTTAAAGGGCAGTCCAGGCAGCAAGGACTGCACTCCTAGGTAAGTCCTGGTACTGTGCTGAGTTTGGAGCCAGTGGACTTGGGGGGCACATGACTTAGGAAGATGACAGCCAGTGGGGGCAAGGGAGTGCTTATGCCACCCCTCCCCCAACCCCAGGCAGCACAGCTCCCAGCTCCCAGCTCCAGGAGGGACTCCTTCCTTCTGCTTGAGGACAGGAGGAGGGAGAGTAAAGAAGGCTTTGTCTTGCAACTTGAATACAAGCTCAGCCACAGCAGGATAGGGCACCAGACAGAGCCATGAGGCCCCCATTCAAGGTCCTAGCTCCTGGATGACATTTCAAGACACACTCTGGGCCAGAAGGGAAGCTGCTGCTGTAAAGGGAAAAGCTAGTCTTGGTGGGACGCATTATCTACTGACTAAAGAACGCTTGGGCCCTGATCATCAGCAGCACTAGTGAGGTAGTGCACGCCATGGGTTTTGGGTGAGATTCTGAGATGTGCCGGCTTCAGGTATGACCCAGGATATTCCCAGCTGTGGTGGCTATGAGGAAAGACTCCTTCTGCTTGAGAAAAGCAGAGAAAAACATAAACGGGACTTTGTCTTGCAGCTTAGGCAGCAATTCAGCCACAGTAGGGTAGAGCACCAAGCAGGCTCTTAGAGTTCCTGATTCCTGGCCTTGGCTCTTGGATGGCATCTCTGGACCTGCCATGGCTAGAGGGGAGTCTACTTCCCTGAAGGGTGAGTCCCAGGCCTGGCAGCACTTACCACCACGTGACTTAAGAGCTCTTGGGCCTTAAGTGAGCATAAACAGTAGCCTGCAGTGTCCCATGGGACTGTGGTAGTGGCGGCCATGAGGAGAGACTCCTCTACCTGGGGAAAGAGGAGAGGAGAGTAGAAAGAATTTTGTCCTGTGGTTTTGGTGCCAGTTCAGCCACAATAGAATAGAGCACCAGGTGGATTTTTGATTTCCTGACTTTGGGTCCTGGCTCCCCGATGGCATCTCTGGACAAGCCTGGTTCAGGGGAAACTTGCTGCCATTAAGGGAAAGATACAAGCCTAGCTGGATTTGCCACCTGCTGATTGTAGAGCCTTGGAGCCCTGGGTAAACATAGGCGGTAGCCAGGTAGGGGTTAGAGCAGGCCTTGGCTGAGACCCAGAGTTGTGCTGGTTTTAGGTCTGACCCAGCAGTCCTTGTGGTGTGACCATGGGGGTGATTGTGTTACGCCTACCACAGCTCCAGGCTGCTCAGCACAGAAAGAGAAACTCCCTTTGTTTGGGAGAAAGTAAGGGAAGAGAACAAGAGTCTCTTCATGGTAATTCAGAGAAATTTTCCTGATCGTACTGAACTCCACCAAAGCAATACCTCCACAAGTCTGAAAGAATCATATTGCTACTGGGCTCAGGGTGCCCTCTAATGCAGATCTGGCTGTAGTGACCAAAAACTTAGATCATGACACCCATGTGCCTTCAAATACCTGAAAAGCCTTCCCAAGAAGGATGAGTAAAAGGAGTCCAGACTGTGAAGACAATAAATACCTAACTCTTCAATACCCAGACACCAGTTAAATCCACAAACATCAAGAGCATCCAGGAAAACATGGCCTCACCAAACTAAATAAGGCACTAGAGACCAATGCTGGTGACCCAGAATATGTGACCTTTCAGACAGAGGATTCAAAACACTGTTTTGAGGAAGCTCAGTGAAATTCAAGATAATACAGAGAAGGAATTCAAAATTCTATCAGATAAATTTAACGCAGAGTTTAAAATAATTAAAAATAATCAAGCAGAAAAATGCAATTTCCATATCGAATAATGCATTACAGTGTCTTAATAGCAGAATGAATCAAGCAGAAGAAAAAATTAGTGAGCCTAGAGATAGGCTATTTGAAAACACACGGTGAGAAGAGACAAAAGAAAAAAGAATAAGAAGAATCTACAAAATCTGAAAAATAGCATCAAAAGGGCAAATCTAAGAGTTATGGCCTTAAAGAAAAGGTAGAGGAAAAGACAGGGATATAAAGCATATTAAAAAATATAATATCAGAAAAGTTCTCAAACCTAGAGAAAGATATCAATATTCAAGTACAAGAAGGTTACAGAACACCAAGCAGATTTAATCCAAAGAAGACTACCTGAAGGCATTTAATAATCAAACTCCCAAAGGTCAAGAATAAAGAAAGCATCTAAAGGTAAGAGAAAAGAGACAACATGCAAGAGGACTCTAAAACATCTGGCAGAAGGCTTTTCAGTGGAAACCTTACAGTCCAAGAGAGAGTGACATGACATATTTAAAATGCTGAAGGAAAAAACTTTTACCCTAGAATAGTACATCCAGTGAAAATACTCTTCAGCCATGAAAAAGGAATAGACTTGCCCAGACAAAGAAAAGATGCGGGTTTTCATCAATACCTCTGTCCTGCAAAAAGCTAAAGGAGTTCTTCATTCTGAAAATAAAAAGCATGTTAATGAGCAATAAGAAAATATCTTTAGATACAAAACTCACCAGTAGTACTAAGTACATAGAAAAACACAGACAATTATAACACTCTAGTTGTGGTGTAGAAACTACTCATATCTTAAACAGAAAAAATAAAAGATGAACCAATAAAAAACAAGAACTACAACAACTTTTTAAGACATAGTCCAAAAAGATATAAATAGACACAACAAAAGTTAAAATGTCAGGGATGTCAGGACAAAGTCAAAATTTAGAGTTTGTGTTAGTTTTCCCTTTGCTTGTTTGTTAGTTTATGCAATCTGTGTTAAGTTGTCATCAGCTGAAAATAATGGGTTATAAGACATTATTAGCAAGCCTCATGGTAACCTTAAATCAAAAAACATACCATGGATATACAAGAAATAAAAAGCAAGACATTAAAACATAATACCAGGAAAAAGTCATCTTCACCAAAAGGAAGACAGGAAGAAAGGAAAGAAGGACGAGAAGACCACAAAACAGCAAGAAAACAAATAAGAAAATGGGAACTGTAAGTCCTTACTTATTAATAATAATGTTTAATGAAAATGGACTAAACCCTCAATAAAAAGACACAGAGTGGCTAAATGGATAAAAAGACAAAACCCAATGGTCTGCTGTCTCTAAGAAACACACTTCACACATAAAGACACACATAGACTGAAATTAAAGGGGTGGAAAAAGATATTCCATATGAATGCAAATAGAAACAATAAAAGAGCAGAAATAGCTATACTTATATCAGACAAATAGATTTCAAGACAAAAAGTATAAAAATAGACAAAGAAGGCCATTATATAACGATAAAAGTGTCATTTCAGCAAGAGGATATAACAATTGTAAATATATATGCACCCAAAACTGGAGCAACCAGATATATAAAGCAAATATTATTAGAAATAATGAGAGAGATAGACTACAATACAATAATAGCTAGAGATTTCAACACTACCACTTTCAGCAATGGACAGATTGTTCAGACAAAATCAACAAAGAAACGTTGGACTTAATCTTCCCTATAGATCAAATGGATTTAATAGATATTTACAGAAAACTCCATTCAATGGCTGAAGAATACACATACGTTTTCCTAAACCCATGGATCATTTACAAGCGTAGAACATATGTGAGGCCACAAAACACATCTTAAACATTCAAAAAATCAAAATCATATCAAGTATCTGACCACAATGGAATAGAACTAGAAGTAAATAACAAGGGGAATTTTGGAAACTGTACAAACAGATGAAATTAAACAATATGCTCCTGAATGACCAGTGGGCCAATGAAGAAATTCAGAGGAAACCTGAAAATGTTCTTGAAATGATAATGGAAATACAACACACCAAACCCTATGGGGTACAACAAAAGCATCACTAAGATGGAAGTTTATAGCTGTAAGCACCTACATCAAAAATAGAAAAGCTCCACACAAGTAACCTAATGATGCACCTTAAAGAAATAGAAAAGTGAGAACAAACTGAAACCAAAACTAGTAGAAGAAAATAAATAATAAATATTAGAGCAGAAATAAATGAAATTGAAATGAATAAAATAATACAAAAGACTAATGAAATGAAAAGTTTTTTTTGAAAAGATAAAATTGACAAATCTTTAGCTAAACTAAATAAGAAAAAAAGAGAAAATGAAATAAATAAAATCAGGGTTGAAAAGGGTGACATTATACCTGATACCCCAGAAATTCAAAGGATCACTACAGGTTACTATGAGCAATTATATGCCAATAAATGGGGAAGAAATAGATAAATTCCTGTACACATTCAATCTACGGAGGTTGAACTACAAAGAAATCCAAAACCTGGATAGACCAAAAATAAATAATGAGATTGAAGCCATAATAATAATTTAAAAAGTCTCCCAGCAAAGTCAGAGGCCCCATGCTTTCACGGCAGAATTTAAGTCTTTATTTAAAGAAGAAATAATACCAATTCTACTCAAGCTATTCCAAAAAATGGAGGAGTAGAAAATACTTCCAATCTCATTCTCTCAGCCAGTATTACCCCGGTACCAAAAACAAAGACACATCAAAAAAAGAGAAAACTACAAGCCACTATCCCTGGTGAACACTGATGCAAAACTTCTCAAAAACATAGTAAAAAAATTAAATTCAACAACCTGTTTAAAAAGATCATCATGACCAAGTGGGATTTATCTCAGGGATGGATGGATGATTCAACACAAAAAAATCAATCATTGTGATATATCATATCAAGAGAACGGACAAAAACTATATGATAATTTCAATTGGTGCTGAAAAACCAATTGATAAAACTCAATATCCAGTTATAATAAAAACATTAAAAAAACTAGCTACAGAAGGAAAGGACCTCAACACAATAAAAGCCATACATAACAGACTTATAGCTAGAATTATACTGAACGGGGAGAAACTGAAAGCCTTTCCTCTAAAATCTGGAACAAGGAAAGGATGTCTGCTTTTGCCACTGTTATTCAACATACTATTGAAATTTCTAGCTAGAGCAATCATACAAAGGAAATAAATAAAGGGTAACCAAATTGGAAAAGAAGTCACATTATATTTGTTTACAGATAATACAATCTTATATTTGGAAAATGATAAAGACTCCACCAAAAAAAACCTGTTAGAACTAAGAAATAAATTCAGTAAAGCTGCAAGATACAAAATCAACATACACAAATTAGTAGCATTTCTACATGCCAACAGTATGCAATCTGAAAAAGAAATCAAGAAAGTAATCTCACTTACAATAGCTACAAATAAACTTAAGTACCTAGAAATTAGCCTAAGCAAGGAAGTGGAATATTTCTACAATTAAAACTATAAAACACTGAAGCCAGAAATGAAACAGGACACAAAAAATGGAAATATAGTCCATGTTCATGAATTGGGAAAACCAACATTTTTTAAATCTCCCAACTATACCCGAAGCCATCTACAGATTGAGTGCAACCCCTACCACATTCTTCACACGATGTGGACAATGAGATTATTCACAGAGTATCTATCAATGACACTCTTCACGAAAATATAAAAACAATTCTAAAATTTACATGAAATTACAAAAAACCCAGACTAGCCTAAGCCATCCTTTTTAAAAAGAACAACACTGAAGGAATCACATTACCTGACTTCGAGCTATACTACAGTGGTATAGTAACCAAAACAGCATGGTACTGGCATAAAAACAGATACACAGACCAATGGATCAGAATAGAAAACCCAGGAATAAATTCATACATCTACAATGTAATTTTTGACAAAGGTGCCAAGAACGTACGTTAGAGAAAGGACAATCTCTTCAATAAATGGTGCTGGGAAAACTGGATATCCATATGAAGAAGAATGAAACTAGACACCCATCTCCTGCCATACACAAAAATCCAATAAAAATGGATTGAAGACTTAAATCTAGAACCTCAAACTCTGAAACTGCTAAAAGAAAGCATTGGGGAAACTCTCCAGGTCATTGGTCTGGGCAAAGAGTTCTTGAGTAATACCCACAAGCTTAGGCAACCAAAGCCAACATGGATAAATGAGATCACATCAAGTTAAGAAGCTTTTGCATTGCAGTGGAAACAAACAAGGTGAACTGACTCTCCTTAGAATGGGAGAAAATATTTGCAAACTACCTATCTGACAAGAGATTAATAACCAGAATAAATAAGGAGTTCAAACAACTCAATAGGAAAAAAAATCCAATAATGTGATAAAAAATTGGGCAAAAGATTTGAATAGACATTTTTCAAGCAAAGACATACAAATGGCAATCAGGTATATGAAAATGTGCTCAACATCATTAATCATCAGATAAATGCACATCAAGACGACAATGAGATATCATCTCAACAGTTAAAATGGTTTCCATACAAATGACAGGCAATAACAAATGCCAGCAAGGATGTGGAGAAAAGGGAATCCTTGTACACTGTTGCTGGGAATGTCAACTAGTACAACCATTATGGAGAACAGTTTGAAGGTTCTTCAAAAAGTAAAAATATAGCTACCATGTGGTTCTGCAATCCCATTGCCTGGTATATCCCCAAAGAAATGAAATCAATATATCTAAGAGAAATCTGCAGTTCTGTATTTCTTGCAGCATCATTTATGATAGCCAAGATTTGGAAGCAAACTATGTGTCCATCAACAGATAAATGGATAAAGAAAATGTGGTACATATACACAAAGGAGTACTATTTAATCATAAAAAGGGTGAGATTCTTCATTTGCAGCAACATGAATGGTACTGGAAGTCATTATGTTAAGTGAAATAAGCCAAGTACAGGAAGACAAATTTCACATGTTCTCACTTATTTGTAGGAGCTAAACATTAAAACAATTGAACTCATGGAGATAGAGAGGATAAAGATGGTTACCAGAGGCTTGGAAGAGTAGTAGGGGTTGTGGGGGGAAAGTGGGAATGGTTAATGGGTACAAAGATAGAAAGAATGAATAAGATCTACGATTTGATTTTACAACAGGGTGACCGTGGTCAGTAATAACTTCATTGTACATTTAAAAATAATTAAGAGTATTATTGGATTTTTTGTAACACACAAAAAATTAATGCTTGAGGGGATGTATATCCCATTTACCCTGATGTGATTATTACATGTTGTATGCCTCTACCAAAATATCTTAGGTATTCCATAAATACATACACCTACTATGTACCCACAGAAATTAAAAATAAATTTAAAAAATAAAAAATAAAGAAAATTTAATAAAAATAAAAAATACAGTGTAATTTATTTTTTCAATTATGAGTGATGTTGATAGTTTCTTTATATTTAAGAGCCATTATTATTATTATTGTGTGACTATTCTATTTATATTTGTGCCCATTTTTATGTGGGAATTTTTGCCTTTTCACAAAAATTATACAAATATACAAAAAGTGTATATGACAAAATATACTGGGAAGCCATGCAATATAAAATATACAAAATATACTACTATACTAATATACAAAATATACTATGCAACTATATAAAATAATATAAAATATACTAGAGATAGAAGCCATAATAAAAAAGTCTCCCAGCAAAGAAAAGCCAGAGACCCCATGGTTTCACAGCAGAATTTAAATCTTTATCTAAGGAAGAAATAATACCAATTCCACTCAAGCTATTTCAAAAAACGGAGGAGTAGAAAATACTTCCAAACTCATTCTCTCAGCCAGTATTACCCCAATACCAAAAACAAAGACACATCAAAAAAAGAAAACTACAAGCCATTATCCCTGATGAACACTGATGCAAAAATTCTCAAAAACATAGTAAAAAAATTAAATTCAACAACCTGTTTAAAAAGATCATCATGATCAAGTGGGATTTATCTCAGGGGTAAAAGGGTGATTCAACACAAACAAATCAATCACTGCTTTCATGCTACAACAGCGGAACTGCTTTTTTGCGACAGAGACCACATAGCCTGTAAGGCCTAAAATATTTGCTAACTAGTGTTTTCCAGAAAAACTTAAAAACTACTGTTCTATATCATACCAACCATAGCCAAACTTCAGGAGTTCCAGTGAGAAGTTCATTCTTCAACAGCTGTCTGATGTTTTACATTGCTAAAGTTACACAATTCAGTTTTCATCCTCAGTGATAACAAAGAAAGCAACTGGATATTTAAAATGCCAATTTAAATAATGATATTTATGTCTGTGTACAGAAATTAGCATTTAAAAAATCATATCTTTCTACTGAATCATAAACTTCTTTACTGGATTTAAAAAAAAAAAATGTAAACTGATTTTTATTGAGCATTCAAGAGTACATGTATGTCTCTGGGTCTGGCTTTCCCAGTGAACAAAGAGAACAAGTTGAACACCAAGGTTGCTTCCCGTATTGCCATGTTTTAAAAGAGCATTAAACTAAGAAAGACTATTAACAAATGACTTGGAAGGTTATTAGAATTTTTATCCTCTGTAATAAAAGTCGATCTTCTCAAGTGTTTATTTTGAAATTCAATTTCAAAGGGTTTTATATAAATAATCTAGAAAACCTGTTGGTTTCTTGGTGAAAACATTATTGCTATCACTAGAGGGAGCTGGTTTTACATAAAATTAATGTATGTAGGCCTATATCTAGAAAAAGAAAAGCACTTTGTGGCTCATGTTAAGAAAAAGAACAAATCCTTTTCAAAATATTTTTTCTGCTAATAAGTTGTACTTGTCAAGGAATTATAAACTGAAAGTTTTCTTCAAAGTACTGTAATCTCTGTTCCCAAGAGAATTTTTGATACTCTAAATGTGATAGTGGAATAAACATTCTACGGCAGTATTACTTAATTTTCATATAGTAGTATTGATGTTTGTAGTATTTTCATTGTTCTTTAAATTTATCCTACTTTAATTTACTTTAAAATAGAATTTTGTCATTGTTTAGTTTGAATAATATGCTAAGCAGAGTTTCAGAGTACAGAATAAGATTTTGGCTAAATTGTCTATTTATTTAATATAAAAGATATAAACATTCCTGTGTTACTTTGAAATGCCTGATTTTCAGTGAGTGTTAAAATGAAAAGAACCATTAAGTATTTGCTTTAACTTAAATACTTTCTTACATGTAAGTACTATTGTATTGGTAGCTGTCTCAAATTTATGTAAGTAAATTTACATAAATGTACATAGGTCACATTCAGAGTAAACTTACATAAAAACCAGATATTCAGCCAATAGCCAATAGCTTTGGCCAACTAAGAACTTACTAAATTCACAGTGTTTCCTTGAGAATTTTTAGTTGGAACTATACCTACTAAGTTTTAAAATAGGGCTAATTCGTCTCTCTACACTTTCTCTGATGCATGGATATAAATTCTTATAAATTATTTATAAATCTCCTTTCAAGTTGAGCAAATCTCTAATTTCAAAACAGGATTGAAATTGGTAGAACATGTTTGATCAGGTGAATGGAGTTTTAATAGGTAAATATTTCAGACAGTGAGGAACTGGCCTTTGTTAGCTCATTGACCCATTTAAACCTCTTCCCACCACATACACAAATTCTTGCCAAATTCAATGATCTACTTCAATTTTTAAAAAATTCAGATTATGCCCTTGCATGATAGTATTTTTTTGCTACTGAACAAAAAGATTTTTGACATTTCTTGTATGTCACAACTTTTCACCTTTAGTCAAGTTTTTAAATTCATAATCTTGAGTAAATATCTCTGCAGCTATTCTTGAATCAACTGAAGAAAACTAAAAATATTACTGTCTAAGTTAACAAATGTTCATTAGTTGCTCATTAATTATAATTGAAACTATTGACAATGAAGTAGAAAAAAAGGGTAAGGAGTTGATTTAAAAGACAATTGTTTTTCTTTCAAAGAAAGAGCCAACTGGAAACCAAAACAAAGCTGACAATGGCTTTTCTTTCTTACCTATTCCGGTCTCAGTAACCAGCGGTAAACAATAAAGGTTCGTTGTTGTGTCTGCTAAGAAGAGTATGAACAGCTGTTGCAAGCCACAGTAAATTGTTCAGTGGGTTTTCTCTGTCGAACTTGTTGATTTGAATCACAATGGGGTTTCAAGCAACTTGATAAACCTTTGTCAAGATTTTTAAGTGGAAGAAAAAAAATGGTGAAATGTACAACTTGTAGAAATTGTTTTTCCTAGTGTGGTCCCAAATGGCGCCATGCTTTCACTCTCCCAATGTGCTCTAATGAAGAAGGGACATAGAGGTCATTGAGGTCAACGGCAAATCAGCAAGAGCTGACAAGATGTGATTCTTGGCACTAAGAATGGCTAAATGCCACCAACCCCTCCAGACTATTTTCCAAATATTTTGGATTTTACAAAGACCAAAGACTTTGACCAAACTGTTTCTCTCTCCACTCCATTTTTAGCTCTAAATTTATACTTACAAAGCAAACTCAAACCAGGACTTCTGAATAACACATAGTTCAGCAGTTTGAAGTGGTGTGGAACCTATACTCAAATTATATGTGGGCCTCTCAGCCCTTAGAACTGGAAGCTGGGAAGTTGATCACTATTTTCACTTTCTAGCTGGAAGACAGTGAGGTTAAGGAGACTCAACCAAGTTAAATTCAGGCTTTTTTCTTTTTTAACTTCTTGTCCCTGAATGGAGTTTTGGAGGTCTTTGAAATCTTAGAAATGCTATGTAAATTTTTATGTTATGTATATCTGTGTATTTTGCTGGTATGTAATGTTCATGATTTTACCAGAGTCTCAAAGGGTCCACAAAAACTTAATATGCTGAAAGCAATAAAAAAAAAAATTATCTTCTGGAAAAATGTAAGCTTCTCCACTTAATCTTCACAGCAATTCTGTAGATTGGCTAAATGTCACAGCCAATGGTTAATACAGATTCTAGAAGCAGACTGCCAGGGTTCCAACTTCAGTTCTGCCACTTATTAACTGTATGAACTGACTTTCTGTACCTCAGTTTCCTCATCTGCAAAATGAAATAATAATTGTACCTATTCCATAGGGTTATGATGAGGAATAAATGAGGTAATATTTGTAAAGTACCTTGTCCTTGCTACAAGATAAATGCTGTGTGTGTGTGCGTGCGTGTGTGTGTGTGTGTGTGTGTGTGTGTGTGTTTGAAAACCACTAAATATTAATCCCCGGGGTTTAGATGATGAAACTGTGTTAAGAGATTTGCCTAAAATTACATTGCTTATAGAGGAAGAAACAGGTCTAAAATTCAGAGGGGATGCTTTGTTTTCTTTTGTTTCCATTTAAATAGTGCTAATCATTGGCCCTGATCAGTTCTCTGTGTGTGGTCTCTTAGCTTCCATTTCCTCTCTATTCCACCACCCTGCCCAAAGTTGTCCTTTGTTTGTTTGTTTGTTTTAGAGAGACCGAGCCTCCCTCTGTCACCCAGGCTGGAGTGCAGTGGCACGATCTCAGCTCACTGCAATCTCTGCCTCCAGGGATCTAGCAATTCTCCTGCCTCAGCCTCCCGAGTAGCTGGGACTGCAAGCGCACATTGCCACGCCCGGCTAATTTTTTTGTATTTTAGTAGAGACAGAGTTTCACTGTGTTGCCCAGACTGGTCTCAAACTCCTGAGCTCAGGCAATCCACCCATCTCAGCCTCCTAAAGTGCTAGGATTACAGGCGTGAGCCCCAATGTTGTACTTTTAAAATCACTTTGTATGCATCTTCCACCGCACTTTGTTCTCAAAACTTCAAAATCTCCCCGTTATCTGGTTTGAATCAAACTTTAATTTAAAACAAGGAGTTGTTGGAGCACCAGTCTGTGAGAGGTGGTGAATTACTAATGAAGTATTAAAATAAAATTTATTTATCCAAACTACTCTTCTAGAGTCATTTAAAATGAGATAGAAGTTCACCCACTCCTTCCCTCCTACTGTATGTGCAGTCACACACACACAAACACATATACATACATGCACATGCACACGCACAGACACACACACACACACCCCTCACACAAACTCAAACCGAATCGCTCTGGCTAATTTTAGTGCTGTTCTTTTGCTAAAAGGAGTATCTAAATTTGTGGCAAATTCAATTGTTCTGAACAAGAGAGGAGAGATTGATCTCTATCACCTAATATAAGGGGCTTCTTTATCCCTTCTCTACATGGCTGTTAAGCTGCAAGACCCTGAAATTACTAACCAAATACTAAAAGAATAAATGTTTGAAGAGGCACCAATTATTAACTTACCCAACATGACCAGCTTAGAATCCTTCCTGAGTGCCCTCAAATTTTCATCTAGCCGTGATTCTGATCACAGGTTATAAAACCTTTACTATACAATTCTGTCTCACCTGGAATACCTCATTACCTGGAATAGAAGTCATGTCAACATTTCAGTCCAGGTTCTTTATGTCTCCTAGCCCTCATTCTTCCTCATCCAAGTTATCACAAATGAGAAGAATGGTTTTCTTTTCTATGACCACCAAATGTATTAGATAGTAGTGGAAATTCCATTGGTAAAATCTCACCAAGAAATTTAGTTTTGAATCCTGTTTCCCACTTGTTTGCCATATTACCTAGAGAAATTTAAATAGATTTCTCTGAGCTTCATTGTCTTTTTCATCTATCAAACTGGAAAATAGCATCTATTTCAAGGGTTGATATAAGGGTAAAATAAAATGCCACACAAAATATATCTTGGCATAGGGCAGCTGCTCAATAAATGCTAATTTCTTTCATTAAATTGTAGTTAAAGATTTATTGTATAAATATAATTTGTTATATTATTGAGTGTTTTACAGTTTGCAGAGAGAGCTTTTACATATGTCATTGCATTTGCTCCTCATGATGATTCTGTGAAAAAAAACTATGATCGTTATCCTACCAATATAGAAATGGTGTATGATAATGATTAAATGGCTTGCCCTCAACTATACAGCCTCAGAGCTGGGATTGAAACATATATCATTTTTTAAATTATGTCAATATTTAAATTTATTTTTCATTCATTATCAGTGTCTCTTTTTTGTTTGTTTACTTTTAAAATATTTTAAATTAGCTTTAATTACAAGAAGTATTAATATGATACATTATCATGGTTAAGCAAGAAACTACAAAATAAATACATATATAGGCCATCCCCTTTCTAAGATTCTCCAAAAATACTTCTTTTATTTATTTTTTAAAATAATTTCAGCTTTTAGTTTCAGTGGGTACAGGTGCAAGTTTGTTACATGGGAATGTTGCATGATGCTGAAGTTTGGGATACAGAGGATCCTGTCACCAGGTATGGAGCATAGTACCCAACAGGTAGGTTTTCAGACCTTGCCCCCATCTCTCTCTACCACCTCTAGTAGTCCCCAGTGTTTATTGCTCCCATGTTTACGTCCATGTGCGTTCAATGTTTAGCTTCCACTTATAAGTGAGAACATGCGGTATTTGGTTTTCTGTTTCTGTGTCAATTCACTTAGAATAATGGCTGCCAGCTGCATCCATGTAGTCACAACGGACATGATTTCATTTTGTATGGCTGTGTAGTATTCCATGGTCTATACATACCACCCTTTCTTTATTCAATCCACCATTGATGGGCACCTAGGATGATTTCTGCTAGTGCATGTGTCTTTCTAGTAGTATGATTTATTTCCTTTAAATATATATAATAATCTCATTACATATATATTTATATATACACATATATATTTTTTATATATACACATATTTTATATATATATATACATATTTATATGTATATATATATAAAAAAAATGAGATTGCTATGTGAAATGGTAGTTCTAAGTTGTTTGAGAAATCTTCAAACTTCTTTTTACAGGGACTGAACTAATTTACATTCCAACCAACAGTGTATAAACATTTCCTTTTTTCTGCAACCCAGCCAGAGTCTGTTATTTTTTGACTTTTTAACAATAGCCATTCTGACTGGTGTGAGGCAATATCTCGTTGTGGCTTTTATTTGCATTTTTCTGATGATTAGTGATGATGAGCATTTTTTTATACGTGTTGGTTGCTTGTATGTCTTCTTTTGAGAAACGTCCATTTATGTTCTTTGGTCATTTTTTAATGGGGTTATTTATTTTCTGGTTCTTGATGTAAGTTTCTTATAGATTACGGATATTAGACTTTTTTCAGTTGCATAGTTTGCAAATATTTTCTCCCATTCTGTGTGTTGTCTGTTTACTCTGTTGATAGTTTCTTTTGCCATGCAAAAACTTTTTAGTTTAATCAGGTCCCATTTGTCAATTTTTGGTTTTGTTGCAATTACTTTTGAGGACTTGATTTAAAATAGTTTCCCATTCTCTATACTATATTAACACTTGAGGAAGTTTCACTGGATTAAACAGTGTTTTTTTAATTACTGTTTTCTTTCTTTTGTTTGTTTGTTTCTTGAGACAGAATCTCATTCTGTTGCCCAGGCTGGAGTGCAGTGGCACAATCTTGGCTCACTGCTACCCCTCTCTCCCAGGTCCAAGCAATTCTCATGCCTCAGTCTCCTCAGTAGCTGGCATTGCAGGAGTGCATGACCACACTTGGCTAATTTCTGTATTTTTAGTAGAGATTGGGTTTCACCGTGGTGGCCAGGCTTGTCTCAAACTCCTGACCTTAGGTGATCTCAGGTAGGAGGCCTACCTAAACAGTGGTTTTAAACCTAGTTTTGTCCTAAGTCACTTAACATCTGCAATTCTTAATTTCCTCACCTGTTAAATAAAAAGGCAGAACCAGACCACATTTTAACCCCGTTCCAGATTTTAAATTGTTGGCTATAGAGTTCTAATATGATACTAAAACTATACAAAAACTTTCCCCATTTCCATGGCCTCTGAAATGTTAGGGCTGAATCATTTTTTTCACTTATTATAAAAAAACTCATAGGTGATATTTTCTTAATCATAGGTCATTTCCTAAATTGTGTTTCCCTAAGTATAGCTGAATGAACCTCATATAATAGTGTGAGAATGTGTGACAGTGTGATATAATGATATCAAAAAGATTCATGAAGTTTTCCCAAATGTTTTGCTTTCTATTCCCCTAAAATTTTTTGGTTTCAATTAAAAATGGAGGAGTGAAAATTGGAACTGCCAGAATCTAATTTCATAAATTATTGTACATACAAAATCACTCATAAAATTTTTATGCTTAATACTTTCTCTCCAACTGATAATTGCTTCCTGCTGTTTCCAAGAATTAATGTGAATAAAACATAAAGTATTGCCTTTTTCACATGATGGCTTTGGCTTCTCTTTTTCCATACAGCTTTCTAAAAGAAAGGTTATAGAACATGTTACAAAACAAACACTGAGCTCTGAGCGTCCTCTTTCTTTTCTTGGATAATGGCATCATTATTTATTGGCAGATTATGTTTCAGGATCTTTGGGGTGTCATTTTTCTGGCCTGAAACCTCTGGCTGGTGGTGTCTTTGCCTGAGTTTTGCTGGGGCCCACTGGGCTCGTTCTGCCCACTCAGCCTGGCAGGCTATGCTTGGCTCACACTACTGACCTGGATCCCACATCTGCCAAGGGCAAGTTAGATGTGGAGCAACAAGGGGTATGTGAGTGAGTTTGGGGTTTGGCCACTCCACAGTCAGACACACAGGCTGCTGCAGCAAAGCAGAAAGCTCCAGATGCCAGGTCTCTGCAAGGCTGTGGTTGGACCAGGTGCACCACAAGCAGCTTCCCCAGAGGCACCTGGGAATTGCATTGGCATCCAGAAACTTGGAGATGCCAGGCACTGCAGGATCCCAAAGAGGGAGTCAGCACTGGCTTGGGGAGCTCCCAGGTCTGGGCTCCCTAAAGGGCTGCAGCTCTTCTCTCTTCTCTTTCCCTGCAATGTGGCAAGCAAGGAGCATGTTTCAGCTATTTGTGTAATACTCTTTTAGCTCTGCCATTTGGCAGGTTCCTAGTTCTTGACTTGCAACCAAGAAGAGTGAGGTACACAGACAAGTGCAGGGTGAGCAAGATGATGAGGAGCTTTATTGAGCAATAGAACAGCTCACAGGAGAGAACCTCAATGGATAGCTCCTTTCCGCGGCCCGGGTGTCCTGATAAGTGTTCATCTCCTAGCAGAGAGGAGGCCCTGGAGTGGGTTGCTCCTCTCTGCTGCTGGTCATCCCAATGTCTCCTGCTATCAACAGAGAGGGTAGCTCCTCTCTGCAGCTGGTCGTCTGTCATCTGCTCGGCTCTGGCTGAGCCTAGGCTTTTATGGGCTTCGGAGGAGAGGAAGTGCATGCCAGTTGGCCAATGGGTAACTACAGGTGGCCCGAAAAAGGCACCACCAGTTCCCACTTCAGTCCTTGGGACTGGCATCTTGGCCCCCAGCCTTCAGACCTTCCCTAGCCTGAAGGTGGGCCTCACTGGGAACTCACCCCCTTCCACCCAGGAATCTGTCTGTGTCCTGCTGCCATTTATGGCACCCAGGCTCAGCCCCAACTTTGCTCCAAGATCTGAGTGGGCTCCAAAGGCAAGGAGAAAACAGGCAGCAAGAGCAGGCACTTCCGAACCTGTGAGGGCAGGGGATGGGGAATGCCCTGTGAGTGCAGAGATGCCCAGCTCTGAAGTCACAGCTTAGGTGGCTGTAGCTGCACTGGGGAGGGTGGGGTTCCTGCCTGCACCCTGGATCAGGAGGCCTGGATCCACAGCCATGACTTGGGTGTCTGCAGCTGCACCTAGGAGGGTGTGTCCCCAGGCTGCTCCCTGGAGCAGGAGGCCCAGAACCACAGCCGTGACTTGAGTGACTGCAGCCCCACCTGGGAGGGTAGGGCTCCTGCCTGCTCTGTGGAGCCATTGGCCCAGGCCATGCCTCCCTGCTGCAGCTGGTTTGAAGGCAGTGGCAGTTCCACAGGGTCTCCACTGCCATCAGTTAGAAAACCTGGATCACTCTGAATTGTCCCACTACCTCACCTCACCCCAGATTTGACTTGTCTCTAAAACATCTCTTGAACTTGATGGTGTTTCTGCACTACCAATGCCTCGGTCTCTTGCTTGGACTACTGGCTTGATTTCTGTCGGAACTTCTTGCCACCAGACTTGCTCACACCTCCCTTTTTTGAAATGATCTTCCCAGAAAAACAAATTAGTTTTTTTCCCTTTATGATCTAAAGTCCTTAATTGCTTTCTTCCTCTGAATTATTGCCTTTGAAATAATGAACCAACCTCTTAGCAAGTAGTGTCTTCATGATTTGGTTTTAGGGCCCTTCTCAGTTTTATATCTAGACCTCATTTTTATATAACTTGTAGACCTATCATTCATACAAAATTATTTCCAGGGGTCCATGTCTTTGCATGTTTTTCTTGTTCTCTATTTCTGTAAAGCTCTCCCTGACTGAGAACTGATGCTCATCCTTTCACTGCAATTAGAGTAAAAGTTACTCTGAGAAGATTCCTCTGGCCTTCCTTGATACTTATGTAGAATTAAGGATCTTATCTCTAGGATACCATTGGTTTTGTGCATATGTCTTTTATGGGATTTCTGTTGAACTTTAATTAATTATTTGCCTGTCTATAATTCTCATTATACTTGGAGATCTGTTAGGTTGTTAATAGACATATATTGAATGAATAACAAATGCCAAAGTTTAGTATTGACCCCAAATATATATTACTGAACCCTAAATCAAAGAACATCAACAATGTTTGTGATTTAGATTAGTTCCTACGACAGACACAAATGATGATGGGTACATTAATTAATAATATGGAACACTAACTGAAAAAAGCTGTGTGCATCACTAATAGCCAGCTAACTGCTTTAGACAGTAAGTGCTATGAATTCAGGAACAGAGCCTGTTTGGACTGGAGAGATCTGGTAAAGATTTTTGAAGGAGTAATTTAAGCTAAACCTTAGAAAGTATTTAGGATTTAAGAGGTAAAGAGGAAAGGAGAAAGCATTGGGAAAAGGGGAAAAGTGTAATCAAAGTCATAGAGATAGAAGAGGATAAAGAGAGTTCATAGAAGAGTGAGTTAGCAAATTTGACACATTATGCTAGGTTAGAAAAATAGAATGTGGCCACAGTATGCATGGATCTGTATGTCATGCTGAGAATCATAGACCATATCTGGAAAATAGGGGTAAGCCCTAATAATGCATTTGGGGAGGGGAGTTTTAAAATATAAGTTGTGCTACTGGAAGAAAATGTTTTGATATGGATACCACCAGAAGGCTCCTGCAGCAGCATTTTAGAGCCTGACCTGAAGTGAAGTCAGTGAAAGCGTATTTAAAAAGACAGACTGTAGGAGGTTGAGTGCAGTGACTGAGGTCTGTAATCTTGGCACTTTGGGAGGCTGTGGCAGGCAGATCACGAGGTCAGGAGATCGAGACCATCCTGGTTAACACGGTGAAACCCCGTCTCTACTAAAAATACAAAAAATTAGCCAGGCGTGGTGGTGGGTGCCTGTAGTCCCAGCTACTCGGGAGACTGAGGCAGGAGAATGGTGTGAACCTGGGAGGTGGAGCTTGCAGTGAGCCGAGATTGCGCCACTGCACTCCAGCCTGGGCGACAGAGTAAGACTCCATCTCAAAAAAATATATATATAAATAAAAACTGTAGGAGAAGTGACAGAGTTAGTGTTTCATTACACATGAACTATTGGTTAAAAAAAAAACACAACACAGTATTAAACTTAAATGATCAAGTAATAATTGTAATATTAAAAATAATTAGTATTACTGAGTATACATTTAAATTTTTTTTAGTTTTTATTTTAGGTTTTGGGGGTACATGTGAAGGTATGTTACATAGGTAAATATGTTATGGGAATTTGTTGTACATATTATTTCATCACCCAGATATTAAGCCCAGGACCCAATAGTTATCTTTTCTGCTGCTCTCCCTCTTGCCACCTTCCACCCTCAAGTAGACCCCAGCGTCTGTCGTTTTCTTCTTTGTGTCCATGAGTTATTATCATTTAGCTTCCACTTATAAGTGAGAACATGTGGTATCTGGTTTTCTCTTACCGAGTTAGTTTGCTAAGATAATATCCTCCAGTTCCAATCATGTTCCCATAAAAGACACGATCTCATTACTTTTTATGACTGCATAGTATTCTGTGGTATATACATACCAATTTTCTTTATCCAATCTGTCACTGGTGGGCATTAAGTCTTTGCTATTGTGACTACTGCTGCAATGAACATACACGTGCATGTATCTTTATAACAGAATGATTTATATTTGTGTCAGTAAAGGGATTGCTGGGTCAAATGATAGTTCTGCTTTTAGATCTTTGAGGAATCATCATACTGCTTTCCAGAGTGGTTGTACTAGTTTACCATCAGGTGTATAAGTGTACCCTTTTCTCTGTAACCTCACTAGCAATTGTTATCTTTTGGCTTTTTAATAATAGCAATTCTGACTGGTGTAGATGGTATCTCGTGGTTTTGACTTGTATTTCTCTAATGATCACTGATATTGAGTTTTTAGTCATATGCTTATTGGCCACATATATGTCTTCTTTTGAGAAGTGTATATTCATGTCCTTTGCCTGCTTTCTAATGGAATTGCTTGTTTTTCTATTGTAAATTTGTATAGCAATTTTTTTAGATGCTGGATATTAGACCTTTGTCAGATGCATAGTTTGCAAATATTTTCCCCAATTCTGTATGTTGTGTTACTTCGTTGATAGTTTCCTTTTGCTGTGCAGAAGCTCTTTAGTTTAACTAGATCAAACTTGTCAATTTTTACTTTTGTTACAATTGCTTTTGGTGTCTTTGTCATGAAATCTTTGCCCATTCCTATGTCTAAGATGGTATTGCCTAGGTGATCTTGAGGAGTTTTTATAGCTTTTGGATTTACATTTAAGTCTTTAATTTATATTGAGTTGATTTTTATGTATGGTGTAAGGAAGGGGTCCAGCTTCGATCTTTTACATATGAATAACCAGTTATCCCAACATCATTTACTGAATAGGGGGTGTTTTCCTGATTCCTTGTTTTTGTCAGTTTTGTGGAAGATTGGCTGTTCATAGATGTGCAGCCTTATTTCTGGGCTCTCTATTCTGTTCCATTGGTCCATGTGCCTGTTTTTGTACCAGTACCATTCTGTTTTGATTTACTGGTTATAGGGTTAGCCCTACAGTATATTTTGGGTATATTTAATTGAGGCATTTAGCCCATTTACATTCCAGGTTAGTATTGATGTGTGTGGATTTAATCCTGTCATTGTGCTGTTAGCTGGTTATTGTGTTGGCTTGTGTGGTTGCTTTACAGTGACACTGGTAAGTATGTTTAAGTGTGTTTTTGTATTAGCTGGTATTGGTCTGTCCTTTCTATATGTAGGGCTACTTGCAAGATCTCTTGTATGGCAGGTCTGGTGGTAATGAATTTCCTCAATATTTGCTTATCTGAAAAGGATTTTATCTTTCCTTTACTTAGGAAGCTTAGTTTGGCTGGATATAAAATTCTTGGTTGAGGATTTTTTTTCTTTAAGAATATTGAATATAGGCCCCCAGTCTGTTCTGGTTTGTAGGGTTTCAACTGGTAGATCCACTGTTAGCCTGAGGGGGTTGCCTTTGTTGGTGATGTGCCCTTTCTTTCTAGCTGCCTTTAACATTCTTTCATTTTGATCTTGGAAAATCTGATGATCATATCTTGGGGATGATCTTGTGTAGAATCTTTCAGGAGTTCTCTGTATTTTCTGAACTTCACTGTTGGCTTCTCTAGCAAGGCTGCAGGAAGTTTTCATGAACGATACCCAATATGTTTTCCAAGTTGTTTGCATCCCACACTTTTCAGGGATGCCACTGATTCCTAGAGTTGGCCTCTTTACATAATCCCATACTTCTCCAGGGTTTTGTTTATTCCTTTTTATTCTTTTTTCTTTATTTTTCTCTGTCTTATTTCAGAGAACCAGTCTTCAAGTTCTAAGATTCTTTCCTTAGCTTGCTTTATTCTGCTGTTAATATTGTGATTGCACTGTGAAATTCTTGTATTGTGTTATTCAGCTCTGTTAGATCCATTAGGTTCTTTTTTATACCAATAATTTTGTCCTTCAGCTCCTCTATCACTTTATTGTGTATCTTATTTTCCTTGGATTCAGTTTTGCTGTCCTCCTGAATCTCAGTGGTCTTTGTTCCTGTCCATATTCTGAATTATATTTCTCTCATTCAAGCCAGTTTAGCCTGATTAAGAGCTCTTGTTGGAAAATGGGTGCAGTCATTTGGCTAGTTGAGTTACCAGAGTTCTTGAGTTGGTTCTTTCTCATATCTGTATGTGAGTGTTTCTTTAACTGCACTGTAGATTGAGTGCAGTCAATAGATTTCTTTACTGGAGGTTTTCACTGGGCCAAGTCTTTGTGAGGTGTCTTTATTTGAAGCTGACTTCTTGTCTCTGGTTTCATAGGGGGGTCTATTATTGAGGTATTTTTGGTGTTGAAGTTTTGGAGTGAGATCTAGCCGGTGGCACATAGGCTTATTGATCAGTTGGTAGACTCTTGTTTGGTTTTGTGGCTCCCCTGTGTTTCCTCACAGTTGCAGCCGTGTTTCCTCTTAATGCTGTGAAAGTGTGGGTTTGTCTCCCTCTTGAGTGTTGGCTGTAGATTCTAACTTGGCACTTCTGGGATATCCACTGCAGCTGTGGAGCAATCTCATGTTTATGTTTCTTTCCCAACTTGGAGGTAGCAGAGCAAGGGATTTTAGTAGTGGTTGTGGCTTAGGGTCATTTGTTTGTCTCCTGGGGGCTCTATCCAGAAAGATGTAGGTCAGGAATCACTCAGTCTAATCAGCCCAGGATAGAGGGTCTGTGCTGTGGGCCCAAGCCAGTGTTCCCTGTATGGTGACAAGCAGTGGGCGTGTGTGGCACCCATAGGAGACAGACTAGTCTCCTTTCCTTGAGTCAACTGCAGCTTGTTGGAGGTGTAGATAAGGCACTTAGGGTTTTTGCGCCATCGTTAGCCTGAGAGTGGCAAAGGCAGTTCCACTGCAGAGGCAGGGGCAGAAAAGCTTTCTTGTCCCTGTAGGCTCTGTCCAGAATGTTGTCAAGTTGCTACTGGCTTCACAGCTCTAGTGAAGGCTGGCTGGAGGCCCATACCTGGAGGACTTGCCCAGTGACGAGATATGGGAATGGGCATCATCCATGTAACAGTCTGGCCACTTTTCCATATAGCTGCTGTGGTATGCTTGGGGACCTCTTCAGTGCCTAGTTGCCTCAAATTTTCCAGTACCTGGAGGTAGCACAAGTGAAGGTTGAGAAACAGCAAAAATGACAGCCTGTTCCAAGCTTTGGGAGAGAGGTATGGGCCTGTTGCTGACCCAAAAGCACCTGTAGGACGTGGCTGGGGACCTTGATTAAGATGTCCCACCCAGTGAGGGAAAATGGGATTGGGGTCCTGCTTAAAAAAGCAGTCTGGCCATGTTTTGGTACAGCACCTGTACTGTGCTGGGGGTCCACCCCAGTCCCCAGTTGCCTCAAACACTCTGAAGCCCAAAGGCTGGAATGGCTAAGTCACACAAACAGCAAATATGATGGCCCATCCTTCTCCCTGAAAGCTCTGTCCCAGAGAGATTAAAAATCTCTGTCAGTCAGAGAACACCAATGAGTATGGCTGGAGGTCCTGGTTTAGAGGAGTAAGGAGGAACAAAATTGGGCACTTACTTAAAGTAGCAGTCTGGCCACATTTCGGTAGAGCAGCTGTGCTGTTCTGAGGAATCTCTTCCAACCTCAATCAGCTCAGACTCTCCAAAGGCTGAAGGCTGGAATGGCTAAGGCACCCACACAGCAAAGATGGCAGCCCACCCCTTCCCCTGGGAGCTCCTTCTTAAGGAGGTGCAATGCTGCGACCAGTGGCTGGCTGGAATTCCATTCCAGTGGGTCTTATCTTGTGAGGTGCCGTGGAAGTGGGGCCTGCAGGCAGATGCTGGTCAGCCCCCTGGATTCAGCCTCCTTCCTAAGAATATGTACAGGGGTCTAACCCCCCATGTTGTGGGAGCCGCAACTACCTTTGCTGGAAAGCCTAATTATCTAAGGCTCCAGGTTCTCCAAGCTCTCCTGAGTAGCACTCTGCCAAGACTCCACACAGCTCTGTCTATCAGACTGAAGGCTTTGGTGGAGTGAGTTTACAAGATCTCTATACCTGAGGACTGCAAAGATCTGTGGGAGAAGTGTGGTTTCCCAGGGGCACATATTCACTCACTGCTTCCCTTGATGGGGGTCATTCCCCTGGCTTCCTATTGCTTCCACGTGGGCCATTGTCCTGTCTTGCTTGTCTTTGTTTTCTGTGGATCAAGTTGTTTCCTTGATTAGTCCCAATGTGACTACCTGCATGTTTCAGTTGAAGGTGTTATATTTATTTGCCCTTTCCATTCCTCTCCATGAGAGCCACACATACTAGCTGCTTCTTGTTGGCCACCATGGCCACTTTCCCCTAAATTTTTAAAGTTTATCTTCTAAGAATATTTTTCAGAATGATTTCAGGGTCATAGCAACATTGACGAAGGTACAGATATTTCCCATATACCCCTGTCCCAACAAATGTGTGGGTTCCCTTATTTTAACACCCTTCACCAGAATAGTGCATTATTAAAACTGACAAGCCTACATTGATACATCATAATCACCCAAAGTCCATAGTTTACATTAGGGTTCACTCTTGTTTGTACATTCTGTGGGTTTACAAAATTGTGTAATGATATTTATCCACTATTAGAGTATTATATGGAGTATTTCCATTGTCCTAGAAATCCTCTGTAGTTTGCCTATTCATCCTTTCCCATCCCTTAACCCTTGACAACCACTGATCTTCTTACCGTCTCCATTGCTTTGACTTGTACCAGAATGTCATATAGTTGGAATCAAAGTATGTAGCCCTTTCAGGTTTGTTTATTTCACTTAGAAATATGCATTAAAGTTCCTCCATGTCTTGTCATGGCTTGATAGCTCATTTCTTTTTAGCACTGAATAGTATTTCATTCTTTGAATGTACCATATTTTATTTATTTATTCACCTACTGAATAACATCCTAGTTGCTTCCAAGGTTTGGCAATTATGAAGAAAGTTGCTTTAAACATGTTATTCGTGTGAAGGTTTTTGTGTGGACATAACTTTTCAACACCTATGGTTAAACACCAAGGAATGTGATTGCAGAGTAGTATGGTAAGAATATGCTTAGTTTTGTAAGAAACTGCCAAGCTGCCCGTCAAAGTGGCTCTACCACTATGCATTCCCATCAGCAATGAATGAGAGTTCTTGCTTGACATCTTCACCAGCATTTGATGTTGTCAGTGTTCTGGACTTTGGCCATCTAATAGGTACATAGTAGCATGTTATTATTATATTAATTTACATTTCCCTGACAGCATATGATGTGGAACATCTTTTTATATGGTTATTTGTCATCATTATATATTCTTTGGTGAGGTGTCTATTCAGGAGTTTGGTCCATTAATTGGGATTTTGTTTTCTTATTTTTTATTTTCAAGAATTTTTTGTATATATTAGATAACGGGTTTACTTTTTATCAGATGTATGGCTCTTTTGCAAACATTTTCTCCTAGTCTGTGGCTTCTCTTCTCATTATCTTGACATCATCTTTTGCACAGAAGTTGTGGGTTTTTTTTTTTGTAATTTTAATGAAGTTAAGCTTATCGATTATCTTGTTAATGTTTGGTACCTTTGGTATTGTATCTAAAAAGTCATGGCCATACCCAAGTTCATCTAGACTTTCTCCTACATTATCTTCTAAGTGTTTTATAGTTTTCCATTTTACATTTAAGCCTATAATCCATTTTGAATTAATTTTTGTGAATAGTGTAAGTCTATGTCTAGTGTCATATTTTTTACATGTGGATGTTCAGTTGTTTCAGCACCATTTGTTGGGAAAAACATCTTTGCTCCATTATATTGCCTTTATTCCTTTGTCAAAAATCCACGAACTATATGTACACAGGTGTATGCCTGGGCTCCCTATTTCTTTTTCATTGTCATCTATCCATCTATTATTTCACCAGTACCATACTGTCTTGATTACTGTATCTTTGTAGTACGTCCTGAAGTCAGGTAGTACCAATCTTTCAATTTTGTTCTTCTCCTTCAATATTGTGTTAACTACCCTGCATCATTTCTGTCTCCAGAGAAACTTTAGAATCATTTTGTCAATACCCAAAAAATAACTTGCTGAGATTTTACTTGGGATTGTGTTGAATCTATAATAAAGTTGGGAAGAACTGACATCTTGAAAACATTAAGTTTTCCCATTCATGAACATGAAATATCTCTCCATTTATTTAGTTCTTTGATATCTCAGCAGTATTTATAGCTTTTCTCATACAGATCTTATGAACATTTTGTTAGACTCTCCCTAAGTGTTTCGTTTTTTGGGGTGACAATATAAATAATATTGTATTTTTAATTTCAAATTCCACTTGTTCATTGCTGATATATAGAATATCTGTTTAATTTTGTGTTACACTTGTATCCTGCAACAGTGCTATAATTGCTTATTATATCCAGGAGTGTTTTTACGGATTCTTTGATATTTTCTAAATAGACAGTTATGTCATCTGCAAAAAACACTGTTTCATGTCTTCCTTTCCAATCTATATACATTTTCTTTTGTTTTTGTTTTTTTTCCTACTCCATTAGTGAATACATCCAGAACTATATTGAAAATGATTCATGAGAAGGGGCATCCTTGTCTTGTTCTTGAACTTACTGGGTAAACTTTGACTATCTCACCATTAAGTGTGATGTTAGCTGTAGACTTTTTGTATATACTACCTCTCAAGTTGAGGAAGAACCTCTTTATTCAGAGTAACTGAGACATTAAAATCATGAATGGGTGTTAGATTTTGTCAAATGTTTTTCATGCATCTTTTGATATGATCAGGTATTTTTTTTCTTTTTTAGACTGTTGACGTAATGGATTTTCTAACACTAAGCCAGACTCACATACCTGGGATAAATCTTACTTGGTCATGTTGTTCAATTCTTTTTATACATTCTTGAATTTGATTTGTGTGTATCTTATTGAGAATTTTTGCATCTACATTCATGACAGACATAGGACTCTAGTTGCCTTTTCTTATTTTGTCTGATTTGGGTACTAGGATAGTACTGGCCTCGTAGATTGATTTAGGAAGTATTTGCTCTACTTCTACCTTCCAAAAGAAACTATAGATAATTGATGTAATTTCTTCCATAAATGATAGAATTGATAGAATTTGGTAGATTTTGCTAATGAACTCATCTGGACCTGGTAATTTCTGTTTTGGAAGGTTATTAATCACTGATTTAATTCCCTCAGTAGATATAGGTCTACTCAGATTGTCCGTTTCTTCTTCTGGGAGTTTTGACAAACTGTGTCTTCCAAGAAATTGTTCAATTTCATTTAGCTTATCACATTCATGTGCATAGGGTTGTTCATAGTATTTCCTTGTTATTCTTTAATGTCTATAGCGTGGATGAAATTGCTCATCTTGTCATCTGGGTATTTCCAGGGCAACAACAGGCTGTGCCGCTTAGCCAATTCAGGCAGAAGCAGGACTGCTGCATTGAGAACTCTAGCAGGTGTTGCTCATCTGGCCACCAGTGGCAGGGGTGGATGGGAATACCCACCCTGCCATCCAGATGCTTCCTGGGAAAATAGGAGGCTGCAGCCACTGGCTGAGTTCCCACAGAGGCAGGAACACCAAGCAGAAGTTCTAGTAGGCATTGCTCACCTGGCTACCAGGTTTGGGGTATGCAGGGTCACATATTCTATCATCTTGGTGTTTCCCAAGGCAGCAGGAAACTGTGCTCTGTAGTTGAGTTCATACAGAAGTGAAGTTGCTGGGCCAGAAGCTATAGCAGGCTTGCCTGCCTCGCTATCAATGGCATGGGCAGGTGAGGTCATACGCCCCACTGTCAGAGTGTTTCTCAGATAACAAGAGCTGTGCCCTTCTTCTGAGTTTCCACAGGAGCAGGACCACTGGGCCAGAAGCTGTAGAAGGCATTGCCTGTCTGGCTATCAGTGGCAGGGTTGGGTGGGGTTGCCTGCCCTGCCATCTGGGTGCTTCCTGGGTGATATGGTTTGACTCTCTGTCCCCACCTAAATCTCACCTTGAATTGTAATTATCCCTATGAATTAAGGGTGGGACCAGGTGGAGGTAATTGGATCATGGGGGTGCTTTCCTCCATCGTGTTCTCATGGTAATGACTGAGTCTCACAAGATCTGATGGTTTTATAAGTGTCTGGCATTTCCCCGGCTTGCACTTATTCTCTCTCCTGCCACCCAGTGAAGAGGTACCTTCTGCCATGATTGTAAGTTTCCTGAGGCTTCCCCAGCCATGCATAACTGTGAGTCAATTAAACCTCTTTTTGTTAGAAATTACCCAGTCCCTGTTATTTCTTCATAGCAACATGAGAATGGAGTAACACAGTAAATTGGTACGATGAGTGGGGTGCTACTATGAGGATACCTGAAAATGTGAAGGCAACTTAGGAACTGGGTAACAGGCAGATGTTGGAACAGGTTGGAGGGCTCAGAAGAAGACAGGAAAATGTGGGAAAGTTTGGAACTTCCTAGGGACTTGAAGGGCTCAGAAGACAGGGAGATGTGAGAAAGTTTGGAAGTTCCTAGAGTCTTGTTGAATGACTTTGACCAAAATGCTAATAGTGATATGGACAGTGAAGTCCAGGCTGAGGTGGTCTCAGATGAATATGAGGAACTTGTTCAGAATTGAAATATAGGTGACTCCTGCTATGCTTCAACAAAGAGAATGGTGGCATTTTATCCTGACCTAGAGATCTGCAGAACTTTGAACTTGAGAGAGGCGATTTAGGGCATCTGGCAGAAGGAATTTCTAAGCAGCAAAGCACTCAAGAGAAAGCAGAGGTTAAAAGTTTGAAAAATTAACAGCCTGAAGATGCAATAGAAAAGAAAAATCCATTTTCTAGGGGGAAATTCAAGCTGGCTGCAGAAATTTGCATAAGTAACAAGAGGTCGAATGTTAATCACCAAGAACATAGGGAAAATATATCCAGGGCATGTTTGAGACCTTCACAGCATTCCCTTCTATCACAGGCTCAGAGGCGTAGGAGGGAAAATGGTTTTGTTGGTTGGATCCAGGGCCCTCCTGCTGTGAGCAGCTCAGGATTTGGTGTCCTGCATCCCAGCTGCTCCAGCCATGGCTAAAAGGGGCCAAGATACAGCTCAGGTCATTGCTTCAGAGGGTACAAGCCCCAAGTCTTGGCAGATTCCACATGGTGTTGGTCCTACAGAAGTCAAGAATTGAGTTTGGGAGGTTTGGGAACCTCCACCTAGATTTCAGAGGATATATAGAAAAGCCTGCATGTCCAGGCAGAAGTTTGCTGCAGGGGCAGAGCCCTCATGGAGAACCTCTGCTAGGGCAGTGGAGAAAGGAAATGTGGGATTGGAGCCCACACATAGAGTCTCCAATGAGGCACTGCCTAGTGGATCTGGCCACTGTCCTCCAGAGCCCAGAATGGCAGAGTCACAGACAGCTTGCACTGTGTGCCTGGAAAAGCCATGGACACTCAACTCCTGCCTATGAAAGCAGCTGAGAGGGGAGCTGTACCCTGCAAAGCCACAGGAGCAGAGCTGTCCAAGGCCATGGGAGTCCCCTTCTTGTATCAGTGTTACCTGGATGTGATACATGAAGTCAAAGGAGATTATTTTGTAACTTTAAGTTTGAATGACTGCTTTATTGGGTTTTGAACTCGTATGTGTCCTGGAGCCCCTTTGTTTTGACAATTTATACACTTTGTTTTGACAATTTCTCCATTTGAACAGGTGTATTTACCCAAAGCCTGTACTCACTTTGTATCTAGAAAGTAATTATCTTACTTTTGATTTTACAGGCTCCTAGGCAGAAGGGACCTGCCTTATCTCAGATGAGACTTTGGACTTTGACTTTTGAGTTAATGCTGGAGTGAGTTAAGACTTTGGGGGACTGTTGGAATGGTGATTGTGTGTTGAACTGTGAGGATATGAGATTTGGGAGGGGCCGGGGCCAAATGGCTCTATGTCCCCACCCAAATCTCATCTTGAATTGTGATAATTTCCACGTGTCAAGGGCTGGAGCAGGTGGAGGTAATTGGATCATGAGGGTGATTTCCCCCATGTCATTCTTGTGGTAGTGAGAGTTCTCACTAGATCTGATGGTTTTATAAGCGTCTGGCATTTCCCGTACCTGCATTATCTCTCTTGGCACCCTGTGAAGAGAGGCCTTCTGCCATGGTTGTGAATTTCCTGAGGCTCCCCCATCCATGTGGAACCGTGAGTCAATTAAACATTTTTCCCTTATAAATTACCCAGTCTCAGGTATTTCTTCATAGCAGCATGAGAACATATTAATACACTGGGACAGCAGGAGGCTGCACTTGCCAGCTGAATTACACAGAAGTGTGACTGCTGGGGGAAAAACTCTAGCAGGCATTGTCTGCCTGGCTACTGGTGGCAGGGTCAGGTAAGGTAATGCACTCTGCTGTCTGGGTATTTCCTGGGGCAACAGGAAGCTACACCCCCTAGCTGCATTCACACAGAACTGGAACCATTGGGCTGGAAGTCCTAGCAAGTGTTGCCCTCCTGGATATCAGTGGCAGGGTGGGTGGAGTGGCATGCTTGGCCATTGAAGTGTTTCTTGGGGCATCAGGTGAATGTACCCTCCAACTGAGTTCACACAAAAGGGAGACTGCTTAGCTGGAAGCTCTAGCAGCATCGCCCACCCAGCTACCAGTTGGGGAGCAGGTGAAGTGGCTGGCTCAGTGCAGTACGAATCAGGACACTGGGTCAGAAGCTAGCACCAAGCCCTGTGTAGCAAGGATGGGAGTGGTGGAGCGATCTTACTGCTCCCAGACACCATAGTAAATTGGTACCACAACTGTGGCCTCTATTGGGGCTATGGTGTGGGCGCTGGTCTGCTCTGGAGCCTGAGGTTTGTAAAGGTCCCCTTGGACTCAAGAGTTGCCCTTGAAAAACATTCAGATTGCTCTCTGCCTCAGTCTAGAAGCATGGAGGGAATGTGTGTGGGGGGCTGCAGAGGGATATAACATATAGATATAAATAATCCTGGTTCTTTATCCACTCAATTTCTTTTAGTTGTTACGTTTATGGATTGGCATTCAAAGTAATTATTGACATAATTGTATTAACATCTACCATATTTCTTACTATGTTATATTTGTTACCCCTAGTTTATTGCTCCTATTTTTTGTCTTCCACTCTTTTTCCGCCATTGGTGGTTTTCATTGAGCATTTTATATAATTTGATTTTCTTTCCTTTCTTAGTATATCGGGTATACTTCTTTTTTTCAGTTAGAACACAGTTTATTCTTTTTAAATTTATTTTTATTCAATAGGTTTTGGGTGAACAGGTGGTGTTTGATTACATAAGTAAGTTCTTAGGTGGTGATTTCTGATATTTTGATGCACTCATCACCCAAGCAGTGTACACTGTACCCAATGCATAGTCTTTTATCCCTCATGTCCCTGCCACCCTTTTCCCTGAGTCTCCAAAGTCCATTGTATTATTCTTATGTCTTTGTGTCCTCAAAGCTTAGTTTCCAATTTTGAGTAAGAATATATGATTTTTTGTTTTCCATTCCTGAGTTACTTCACTTAGAATAATAGTCTCCAATTCCATTCAGGTTGTTGTGAATTCCATTATTTTGTTCCTTTTATGGCTGAGTAGTATTTCATGGCATGCATATATATAAAATTTTCTTTATCTACTTATTGATTGATGAGTATTTGGGCTGGTTCCATATTTTTGCAATTGCAAATTGTGCTGCTATAAACATGCATATGCAAGTTTTTTTGTTTTTTGGGTTTTTTTTTTATGACTTCCTTTCCTCTGGGTAGATATCTAGTAGTGGGATTGCTGAATCAAATGATAGGCCTACTTTTAGTTCCTTAAGGAATCTCCACACTGTTTTCTACAGTGGTTGTACTAGTTTACATTCCTACCAAAAGTGTTCCCTTTTCACCACATCCCTGCCAAAATCTATTTTTTTAAATTTTTTGATTATGAACAGTCTTGCAGTATTGTGGTTTTGGTTTGCATTTCCCTGATTATTAGTGATGTTGAGCATTTTCCATATGTTTGTTGGTCATTTGCATAACTTCTCTTAAGAATTGTCTATTCAGGTCCTTAGCCCACTTTTGGATGGCATTGTTTTTTCTCATGACTTGTTTGTGTTCTTCATAGATTCTGAATATTAGTTCTTTATTGGATGTATAGAACATGAAAATTGTCTCCCATTTTGTGGGTTGTCTGTTAACTCTGCTGATTACTTCTTTTGCTGTGAAGAAGCTTTTTAGTTTAATTAAGTCCCATCTATTTATCTTTGTTTTGTTGCATTTGCTTTTGGGTTCCTGATCATGAAGTCTTTGCCTAAGCCAGTGTCTGGAAGGGATAGTCGGATGTTATCTCCTAGAATTTTTATGGTTTTAGGTCTGAGACTTAAGTCTTTGATTCACCTTGAGTTGATTTTTGCAGTTATACTTCTTTCTAAGGAACTCTTTTTAGTAGTTGCCCCAGAGTTTTCAATAACATTTATAAATAATCCAAATCCACTCTTAAATAAATACTACACAGATAGTAAGAGTACCTATAATAAAATAATCCTAATTTCTCCCTCCTGTCCCATGTATCATTGCTATCATTCATTTCACTTGTATATAACATGCATAATATATATAAAACCATACGTAATAAAATATGTTGTTGCTATTATATTTTGAACAGACTATTATCTGTTAGATCAATTAAGAATAAGGAAATAATGTAACCTTCATGTATTCCCTCTTTGATCTTCTTTTCTCTATACAAATCTGAGTTTCTGACCCAGATTATTTCTCTCCTTTCTTTATTTTAACATTTCTTGGGCAGATAATTGACAATAAATTTCAAATGTCATTTTTTTTTTGTCTGAGATGTTTTTATTTTTCTTAACTTTTGAAGAATAGTTCCACAGGGTACAGAATTCTAGGTTGGTGGGTTTTGTTCTCTCTCCACACTTTAAGTATTTTATTTCACTCTCTTCTTGCTTGCATCGTTTCTGAAGAAAAGTTAGATAGAGTTCTTATTTACATTTTTCTACAGGTAAAGTGTTTTGTTCCTCTGGCCCCTTTCAGAATTTTTCTTCTTTGATTTTCTGTAGTTTAAAAATAATATGCCTGGGTGTAGTTTTTCAAACATATATCCTACTTGGTGTTCCTGAGCTTCCTGGTCTGTGGTTTAGTGTCTGACATTGATTTGGGGAAATTCTCAGTCACTGTTTTTTCAAATGCAATCATGCACCACATAATGATGTTTTCGTCAATAATGGACCACATATACAGCTCTGGTACCATAAGGTTATACTACATTTTTACCACACTTTTTCTATGTTTATATGCACAAATACACTGTCCTCTGTGTTATGATTGCCTACAGTATTTAGTACAGAAACATGCTGTACAGATTTGTAGCCTAGTAGCAATAGGCCATACAATATAGCCTAGGTGTGTAGCGAATACCATCTAGATTTGTGTAAGTACACAGTACAATGTTTGCACAATAATGAAATTGTCTAAAAATGCCTTTCTTAGAAGGTATCTCCATTGCTAAGTGATGCACGATTGTATTTCTTGTTTTTTTCTTTCTCTTTTTGTCTCCTGTGGTATTCTCACTACACATACGTAACGTCTTTTGCAGTTGTTTCACAGTCCTTGAATATTCTGTTCTCTTTCAGTCTTTGTTTTTATTTTCTTTTCAATTTAGAGGTTTCTATGGATATATTCTCAAGCTCAGAGATTCTTTCCTCGGCTGCCTCCAATCTACCACTAAACCCATGAAAGCTGCTTCTCATTCCTGTTACAGTTTTTTAAATTGTTAGCATTTCTTTTTGGTTCTTTCTTGGGCTTTCCATCTCTTCTTACATTGTCCATCTGTTCATCTATGTTGTCTACTTATCCATTAGAGACCTTAGCATTCTAATCATTGTTGTCTTAAATTTCTGGCCTAATAATTTCAACATCTCTACCATGTCCAATGCTAATACTTGTTCTGTTTCCTCAGATTGTGTTTTTTGCCTTTTGGTATGCCTTACAATTTTTTATTGATAGGTACACATGACGTACTGGTAAAAGAATTCCTATTAATAGACCTTTAGTAATGTAGTGGTACAGTGGTGGGGAGTGAGTGGTATTTTATAGTCCTGTCATTAGGCTTCAGTCTTTTAGTGAGCCTATGACTCTGGACAGTGGACTTCATAGGTGTTCCTCAATTATTCCACCCCCTCAGAGGGAACAGATGGCGAGAGTAGGCTGAAGTTAGATATTTTCTTTTCCCCAAGTCAGTTAGGCTCTGATGAAACTGTGGCAGGTTAGCTCCAGATAAATAGTTCTCCTGAGGGCAGCGCTTGTTAATAAGAGTGGTGTGCTCTGGCATGTTTTGAAATTGTGAAATTGTTTCTTTTCACCTCTGCCCTGCCATAGTAAAAGGAGATTTTTCTCCAATATTAACTAAGAGAACCTGGTTGAGCTCTAGAAGTAAAACTCACAAAAGTGTAAGGGCCCTTCTATGGTTGCGTCTCCCTGGAGTTGTTTTTAATTTTCAGTCTTGTCCACACTTCGCCTGCAGCAATTCATCAGTTACAGTTCAGGTTTTCCTACTCTGGTACTAGTTCCCGTGACAGTTTCTGCTTGTGAGTCTGTGTTCTAAAGGTATGATTCCTTGTATTCACCATTCTGTCTCTCCAATCTTAAAGCATGTGGTTTGCCCTGTGTCCTCACCTCTCTTATAGGTCCAAAAAAAAGCTGTCAATTTTTCAGTGTGTTTAGCCTTTAACTTGTTGTTAGGAAGAAGTGGTAACATCCAATCTCCTCAAGTGTGTGTATATTACGGTTTTTTTGGTTTTGGTTTTTGTTTTTTGAGACAGAGTCTCGCTCAGTTGCCCAGGCTGGAGTGCAGTGGCGCGATCTCAGCTCACTGCAAGCTCCACCTCCTGGGTTCACGCCGTTCTCCTGCCTCAGCCTCCCAAGTAGCTGGGACTACAGGCGCCTGCCACCATGCCCGGCTAATTTTTTGTATTTTTAGCAGAGATAGGGTTTCACCGTGTTAGCCAGGATGCTCGTATATTACTTTTAATCCCTACAAATACTTCACGTATTGCCCCATATTTTTTAACCCATGAAGTGTGGCATTCAAGGAAGTTAAGTCAGTTGCTTTCACTTAGAATCTGATTTATTTTATCTATAACTGCATTCTTATCTTACTCTCTGTGTTTTGGTTGATAACCTTCTCAGGACCAACAGAAACATAAAAACAAGAACAAAATAATCAAAACAAAACTATAAATATGGGACCATCTACAAGAATTTTCAACGTCACTGGAATACAGAATAAGGTTTCGCCAGACTTCTTATTGCTATTTGTTTTTAGATTAATCCCTCAAAGACCTAATTTAGTTTTCACCTTCTGGTAACTCTCGATGCAGTTCATTCTACTACTCAACAAGTATATTTTCTGGAAGATGCCTTTATAAAACAAAGGAAGTCAAATAGAGCAGTCAATTCATAGAGGTTAATGATTGTTATTATTAAGTGTGAATCATCAATGTGGTTTCCAGTCAGAAATGCTTATTCCAGTGTTGAAAATGTAGGAAGGAAGTTCAGAAAACAGACCAAGGGGACAAAATACAGCCTTTAGTCTAGAGGATTTGCTGAAAGGATTAGAGCCAATGGAGGCTTCAAGGAACTGAAAAGGACAGGATAGAAGGTTAAAACAAGAGTTGTATGTATCACTGAGGGCAGCCTAGAAAGAGAAGCCATCAAAGGAACAGGAGCAGGAGGGGAAAGTGATGCAGAAACTACGGAAGTCTTCAATAATGAGGAAGTCAAGAGGGTCAATTTTTATAAAAAGGTCAAGGAGTATAAGAATTGAGAAAAGATGAATTAACTTGTCAATTAGGATATGAGAAGTAATCTTTGAGAATATGACTCTGCAGAGTGCCTAAGTTTTGCATCGTAATCATCCATTATTTAGTTCATTGGATTAAATAAAAACTTATTTCTAGACTTAAACTGTAAACTGGAAAAAATCAGCACACATCAACCCCTTTTGCCAGTATAAATCAACATTGGTTTAAAGAAAAACTGTAAAATAAATAATGTTTAACTTTAGTCTTTGTATCCCAATTCCTCCCTGCAAAGTGGCCTTCTTTCTCTGTAACTCTCAAGGTAAAAACCTGTGCCCATTTCAAAAACTATATATTTGCTTCGTCCTTCATTATTCTTTTATTTATCCGTTCATTCCTTTATTCATTGAGTAAATAAGCAGTTATAATGTCATTTTTGCATGTTACTTTCAATAATTCAATGAAAATATTTGTTATTGAAGTTAAATATCTTTTATCTCTGCCCAAAGAAGTGGTAGCCAAATGACTCAACTTTCTTTGAAGAGTCATAACAATATTATGTTTTATTTCCCATAATGTAGATTGAAAATAATAGAGTGGAAAGAAAACTCCAAGCAAAGAAGTTCTTTTCCAATAAAGAGTTTGTTTTTAGAGAACATTTATGGCTTTATCCTCAGGTTTCATCAGAGGTTGTGTTGGCCAAATTTATGATGTTGACATTTGTCATAGCGTCAACAACTTCCTTTTTCTAATATTTAATCTATTGGTTGAACCAAAATGTTTCCTCATTCTTTTGTCACCTATCAAAATCTATTCAGAAAATGGTCATATTTGTCATCTACACTTTATTTTAACTGGAATTCAACAAGAATATTTACATTTCAAATCTTCATTCCAATTCCTGAATAAAGAAGTCTTTTATCTTTAAGGAGTGTTAAGTATCATTAAGGAGGTAGGAAACAAACCCCACTATTTTCAGATAAGCCTTCCAGAGCCCACATTATTATGCCATCAGAAAGTCAGATATCCCAACTGCCTACTACTTAGCTCTATGATGGCATAATAGTGTTTATACAGTTGCTCTTTGCTCACAGAAACAGTGTAATATAAAGTGGATACTTTCAGGAAAGCTTTACAAACAGTATAATCCTTTAGCAGGTCCTTTGAGAGCTCACTTGTTTTTGATCACTCATTTTGAATTGTGCATAATGGTCTTAGAACACCAACCTGTTTTCTTTCAGCCTTTACATCTGAGAATTATTTCTTTTCAAGATGATGCTATAACCAAAGATTTTTAAAAATTATCTCATAATTTTTTATTTGATGATAAAAATATGGCCATTTTAGTTGCTATTCTGAAAAGCCCTTTCTATGGCAGTAATCAAAGCCTGTTTTGGGCAAGGTCAAATCTTAAACATGTGCTCTTATAACTTTTAATTCTTCATAAATTTTTAGCACTAGATCCTGGAGATATCATCTATTGCTACTAAAAATGTATTCTACTCTTTTTCATTCTGCCTAAAACAAATTGTTTATTTAGCTACAACACAACATTTAACAAATATATACAACTTTTTTGAAATACTATTCTTAGTCTACAGTGCTTAATGTTTTATTCATTTTGCTGTATATTATTCTGAGAGATAATTGGGGTCCAATATGAAGTGTTTCAGAATCAACTTTCACGCAATCTTCCATATTGATTTTGCTTTCTATTTTATTTTCTGTAATTACTACCAAAATGGAATATATAAACACATCAATGAAATCTTACAGATGAAGTTGTTTTCATTTAACAAACATACTGAGTAGGTTCTTTGGTATAACGCTGTGATGGATATTAGATGATGATATGCCTGTCCTCATAAAACTTGAAGTTATTAGAGCTACAACAAAACAAGACAAAAAGTTAAAATGTATTAAGCACTTACTATGCGGAAGCCATTTTTATAAGGGTTCTACATGTCATCTCCTCTACATATTTAATCCTCACAACTCTATGAGGTAGGGACTATCATCGATCCCATTCTACAGAAGAGAAAACTGCAGGACAGAGCTATTAAGTTTCTTTGTCACCCAGGTAGTAAGTGGTAGAGTCAAAGTTTTAACTCACACAGTTTGGCTTTACAACCTGAGCTCTTAAATAAAACAATCACATAAACAACCATAAAATCACCACTATGCTAAGTGTTTTAAAGGAGAGAGGTCTGCTGCAACAAGAACATGTAACACTTGATCTGGAAGAATGGGAGACTGGTCAGTGACTACTGACATCTTAAAGATAATTTGGAGTTGATAAGGCTCTTCTTTTTACTAGTGGAGTATTCATGAGTAAAAGCCATTTCTTACTATTTCCCCCAGTGCAGAGAGAAGGCAATGGAAGATAGTGTTTAAATTGCCTAAAAGTGCTCGAGATACTCTTCTTAAAGCACAACCTACTTCTTCTGAGTTGAAAGATTCTCTCTTCAAAAGCCCACTCCTACTTTTCCTTTTCAGAGAAGCTTATTGCTGTGAGTCTATGGGAAGTCAATTTTTTAAAATGATTCAAAAAGAACACAGAGTTTCTGGGTCCTTTCTAAGAGATACTTGGCCCCTGGAGGATTAAGTGTGCACCTCAGCAAGGAGGATGTATATGGTTCAGTAGAAGGTGTCTGCACCAAACTGTGAAGCTATGCTGTTTAGCATCTTGTATTATTGAAGCAAACACATCTAGTGATGTCGATGTAGATTACGTAATATCTTTTTACGAAATGTTGGCAGTAATCTTAGATTATTTATTTAAAATCATTAAATCAACAGCCTTTAGGTTTTGTGAGATCTTAAGAGTTACTGGGAAGCTAAAATCTATTAATGACCCTAGAGTTAATAGACCACTTTGTGTATTTACTAAGAATGTGTTCTCTATCAACCTCGTAAGATATTAAATAAAGATTAAATATATTCACATGTGAAAAGAGAGTTTGAACTTGAGCACTTTTCTGATACATAAAAGTTTGACTTTGGAAATCTTTTTTTTTTTTTTTTCGACAGAGTCTCTCTCTGTCACCCAGGCTGGAGTGCAGTGGTGCAATCTCGGCTCACTGCAAGCTCTGCCACCCGGGTTCACGCCATTCTCCTACCTCAGCCTCCGGAGTAGCTGGGACTACAGGAGCCCGCCGCCATGCCTGGCTAATTTTTTCATATTTTTTTAGTAGAGACAGGTTTTCACCATGTTAGCCAGGATGGTCTCGATTTCCTGACCTCGTCATTCGCCCGGCTTGGCCTCCCAAAGTTCTGGGATTACAGGCGTGAGCCACCACAACCGGCCTGGAAATCTCTTTCTTTAAGAGTGTTGATATTTCAGACTCACTCTGGTCAGACAGTCAATCCTTCCTTCCTGTGTTTGCTCCCCAAGGAGGCTGTTGGCAGAAAAAGTGGGCACAGCACTTTATAGTTTAGGGAGTAGTTGCACAATCCTCATTATTTCAGTCCTCACAACAACTGCATCACAAGCGAAAAGCAAGCATGTTGTGTTGATTAATGTTATTTCCTCCTCCTCCTCCTCCTCCTCTTCTTGTTCTTGTTGTTCTTGTTCTTCTATTATTATTATTATCTTCATTATACAAATTGGGAAACTCAAACACAGTTCAGTGGTCTGACCAAGATTACAATTCCAAGTAGAGAAGCATGCCTTATACGTAGGTCTTCTGTCTGTAAACACTATACAATCCTCACTATCAAGTAATAAACAGTCACAGCACACTGGCTCAAGTAGGAGGTCGGCTTGTATTCAGCCTCTGCCCAATTAGCAGCTCACCAAAGTACATACCTGTGGAATCCACAGCTTGCAGAGCAACAGCCTCATGGGGAGAGGGACAGATAAATCAGTGAAGACAATGCAGTGTGGTGAGTGCTATGTTGGAGACATCCAGGGCAGGAGGAGGAAGGTCATTTATGTCAGCTGGAGGTTGGTTAGGGACAGTTTTGCAGAATAGGGATTAAAATGTATTGCATCTGATTGCTTTTAAAAATGTTGCAAAAATTATTGTTTATTTAAAATAATAGTTGCTCTAACCTAGTCAGGTAGTAGAGTGCTTTGAATAAACCCTGTGCCTGGCAGGTGGTCACAGTAGGAAAAAGGAAGGTGGTGGAGGGGTGGGTCACATGATTGGAGGGCAAAGCCAAGCTTAGCCACTGATGCTTATCCCTGCTCTCTCAATAATCCACCCCTCAAAGTCTTTTAATTTAAAATAAAGAAACAGGAAATACCTGGAAAGAGACAGAGAGAGGCTGATAGCACGGCCAAATAATAAATAGAATACAAGACTTTGAAGTCTACCAGGTACAGTCCCCTCACCTACCCCTCTCCAGGAGAGATGGGAAAGAGAAGGAAATTGAGTGGATTAGAGTGACACATTTGCTTCAGAACCTCTTTCAGTTTCTTAACTCTCCGTCTCTGCAGATTCTTCTCCTGCCTGCTTCTAGCATTTCAAAAGCTCTGCTGTTGACATCAAAGGTAATCTTCCGACTCCACCCAAAGTCACACAATCTTCATAACATAGGTAGTAAACTAAGGAAAACCATTTAGAAATGCTTCTATTGCATTTCTGGAAGGCAGGTCCTCTACCCTGTCTTCTTGATGTCTTCACATTTTATTCCCAGTACCTAGTCACAGAAGACATGTCACTTATTAGAGTAACTCCTGGACTCTATTCACTGAGCTCTTAAGCTGTACTTTTGGACCAACCAAAGGAACTGATATCTGATGTCTAGAATTTGGGGGAATGTTAGCAAGTATATAAATCCTCAAATGCTTCCTTGAAATATGTTACCACATAAAGATGCTAGTATGTTTTCTAAAAATTGTTAAAATGGGGCTATGGTGGCAGAGTTTTATCTGGTTTCTGGGAGCGACTGCTGCATCGCTCATTTGACTTACACTTGCAGGGCACTTGTATGTGACAGATACTGTGGGTACAACAGTGACCCTCAAGGGCCTTACAGCTTAGTGAAGATTCAGACAAGTGGACAAACTCCTTCAGCATATTAACCTCATCGTTTTATAGGTAATGCCAGAAGGACAAATTGATGTAGATTATTAAACACAGAAATGGGAAAGCACATTTTTTTCTTCTTGGCCACATAACTAGCATGTGAGTACTATTGAAGAAAATTTACTGAGACTTTACATGGGATGTCAGAAGAGGTGTGAAGGATTTCAATAATATCTATAGTTGGTATTTCTATTTGTATTTACTTAGAATTACAAATAATCATATAAGCAAGAAAAGTTTGAACAGAACCCTTTATTGTGAGGAAAGGAAGAAAAATGTACAAAAAGACCAAAGGCATATTGCATAGATTAAGCATATTGAGGATTAAGTAAATGTATGTAACTCCTACTTCTGTGTTTTCCTTCCTATCATAGGCAATCTCTAAAATGTCCCCCAATATCCATGTCTCATGGTCCTCACAACCTTATGAGTGATACTCATATCTCTTCTTGAGTGTGGGCTGAGCTTGAGTCTTTCTCTGCTTTCTTGCTTTGAGGGAAGCCACCTGCTATGCTGTCAGCTGCCCTATGGAGAGACCCCTGTAATAAGGAACTGAGAGAGTCCCTAGCCAACAGCCAGCAAAACACTAAGGCCCTCAGTCCAACAACCCATAGGAAATCAAATCTTGGCAACAACCACATGAGTGAGTTGGAAAGCAGATCCTCCCTTAGCTGAGCCCTGAGCTGACTGCAATCCCAAATGACATAAATGACACCTTGATTGCATCCTCATTAGAGGCCCTGAGCCACAAGATCCAGCTAAGCTGTACTCAGATTGCTGCTCCATGGAAACTGTCTGATAATAAATATTTATGGTCTCAAATCACTATGTTTTGGGGGCAATTTGTTGTGGAACAATATATGTAAGGCTCCCTCTTTTCAAAAATAAGGAAAACTTTAGCTGGATCCTGAAAGAAATAAAAAGTTGGTTTTTCAAGTCTATGAGCATGTGGAGATGATCTATCTTTTCATAATCTTCCTTGCTACTTTGGTTTTCCTTTTGTATACTTTACTACCAACTCTCCTAATTCCTTCTTTCCACCAAGCATGGAAGATATGTATAGAGTAGTGAGTAGTGCAAGGCAAGCATAGGAGCTTTGGAAGCTTTGAGATGTGCACAAATTCTTCAGGGTAAAACCCAGGAGTGGGCAAGATCTGGGATGGAGGCATGGGCCAAGCCTCCAAAAGCCTCTTTCTGTCTAGTTCCTCCAGAGCAATTCCATTTTTATTATTATCACAAACTGAGATTCTGCATAAAATGTAATTTGACAAAAGCTACTCAATTAAAAAGAAAGTTTGAAATGCTTGAAAAGCACTTGTCTAGAATGACATGTTCTTTCTAGACAAAGGACTCGGAGACAGAAAGCATGATTGCACAATTCTCTGAGGTTCAATTTCCTCACCTCTCTCCTGCAGATTAAATGACCCATCTACTCGCGTCACAGGGTTGTGGGCAGGTTTCTCTGTGAGGAATGAGAATCCTCTCTGTCCCTGTGGCCCGGACACTCTAGCCCAGATATCCCTCAAGTCTTCTTCTCCCATTCTGTACTCAAACACCAAGTCTCCCTGACCTACAAATATCACTCCACCCTCCATCACTCTTTGTGTTCTTTAACCCTGCCAGTGTTTCTTCATCTCACTTATTACAGCCTGATACATTTTGTATTCGTTTGAGAATTTTAAATTGTTTTTCTTTCCTACCTTGCACTAGAATACAGGCTTCAAGAGGGAAAGTACTTTGTATATTTGATTATATGCTATGTACATTCTATGTCATCAAGATTTAGAACACTGCCTGACATCTAACATACTCAAAAAATATTTCTTGAATGAAATGAATGAATGAATGAAATGAGACAATGATTTGTGCCCTTAATGTGATATTCTAAAATAGGCTCTTCTTCTTATCTAACTCTTCCTGGGTAACTGTATCTTTGAATACAAGTAAAATAGTAACAGATTTACTCCACACCTCTGGTATAAGTTAATGCCCTTTCCCAATTTCAAATTAATTCAGGGATTCCAAACCAACTAATCAGGACATACATTCTCTTTTTAATTTGATTGAAAAAACAAAACAAAACAAAACACAGCTACATACGATTAAGGAACTGCTGCCCCTCTTCCCCTTCATTCCCATATTCTAGCACACTCACATTATTACTTTGACATATCCCTGAAGAATTTGTGGTGAGGTTCACATGCCAAGTCCACGTTAGAACTCCCCCACCCTGTTGGTGTCTGGAGAGCTTCCAGACCCACGGCTGAGGAAAATAGAATTGAGAGGCAAAGAAGAGACAAAGTCACCCAGTTATGTTTGCAAGATAGCACAATGTAAAGCTTTGTTTTCTTATACAGTTTGAATTCCAGAATTGGGTTTGAGAAGTGGTTTGTGAATAATTTTATATGAAATAAAACTAAAGAATAACAAACAGTGTTTGTTAATTGCTCTTACTGTTATAAAAAGAAAAGATTCAGAAAGATCATTTTAGATAAAAATTGCCAAACTTTTGAAAATGGGTTAAATAATTTAAGATTAAATAATGCATTTTCTAAGTGTTTCTGTCTGTATGAGTAGTATAAATTACTAACCCAAAGTTTTAAAGTAGAATTTTGTAACAAACATATTTAGAGTCAAAAACTATAGTATGTATTTTTCTTTCTGATGATTTCTTCCTTCTTAGAGAATGGGAAATCTGATAGCTGACTTTTTGTCTCTTTCTACATACCTTGTTTTCAAGGTGAAGCTCGTTAGCACATAGCACAAGCTGAATTCTGATTTTCTAGCTGCAGAAGATGATCTGAATGATGATGAGGATTACCTCATTCTTGAGTAGGTGTGATCAGTGAATCTCTGAGAACTGCCTCCTCGGTCAACCATTGTTAAATTCATTCTTCCCCTCCTAGCAGGACTGAGGCTCAGCTAGCAGCACCGATTTAGGAATGCTCATTGTTTACCTTTAAGTGTCCATTCTAATTGGGCTGGTATATGTTCACATTGATGTTGCTCATGTCATCATGGTTGTTAAATATTTACATGACCCTGAATTTTCTTTGGGGTTTAGGAGACACTTAAGTGGTTCAGGAGACACTTAAGACTGATGATGTAACCTCAGCTGCAAGGACTGGTTTAGCGATAGGGAAGTGGCCTGAGCCAGTCCAACCAGAAGGGAACTCAGAGTTTGGTTGGGAATTCCAGGACACAGATGTCCGTTCTTGTTCTGGATGGTGTGATGTGTGGTTGTGAAGTCTGCAATCATTTTGTCACCGTGAGGAAAACTAGTCTGAAGGGGAGGCTGACACACAGAGAATGAGAGAACTGAGAGTATAATAAAAAATAAGTAGTTTTGAACAAATAGCACCTAAAGCCCACTCTACCTCTAAACTTTTTGAGCTACATGAGCTAATATATTCCTTTTCATAACTCGGGGCTTTCTGTAACTTGAAACAAAGATAATCCAACTGATAATGGAGTGATTTATCACTAAAAGGATATTGGTACAATGAAGGTATTGTTTTTACAAATTGTACCTTTCAATGTCCAAGGACTTAATGGTAGTGAAGAATTATTTACAATAACTTGCTGAGTGCTTATAATTTCCTAGTCACTTTACATTGTTATTAAATCAAATACCCAGAATAGTACTGTGAGAATAAAAACATTATCCCATTTACTAGATTGGCCAACTAAAGCTCAGAGAAAATGTATGTCCAACACCAGGTGATCAAAGCAGAACTGACAACCAGTACTGCCTGACTCTACAATTTTACAATAGTCTCAGCGTCCCATGCCACTATATCTTTCATTACACTATTCTACTATAGTTAACTGAGTTGGGAAGAGTCTTGCCTACCACACAGATGAGTTTTAAAGGCTTTTATTTTGGGAGGAGGAAGAAAGGACATGTCACAGCATAGACTCTTTTGAGAATGTATTGAAATCTATGACACTCTTCTCAAGAGAAAAACATAGTTAATGCTCATAAGACAACCTGTTTAGTATAATGCCAGAGGATTCACAGAGGTCCATGAAGGCCATCCATGCCTCTCTTTATTGTTCCCACCCCCAGTTTCAGAAATCTAGTTATATTCTTTGTAGACCCATAGACGATTTAAAGTTAAATAATGACATAATCTGATTTGTACTCTGCAAACATAATTCTGGTGGCTACCAGAGGATAGGCTAGAAGGTTGAGTGCCTGCAGGCAGGAATGTGCATTAGCATTCTAGGGTATAATTGTATCCAGGTGGCAGTGAGAACATGAGAGTGGACTATATCTCAGCAAGGGAGCCAAGGACAGGTGGAATGTGTGGGATGCAAAGAGTGAAGCAAAAGGAGGAGTCCTGGATAATTCCAAAATCCTTAAATCTGATAACTGGGCAGAGGCATGGAATGAACAGGAAGAAGAAACAAAAATTGGTGTTCACAGAAGAAGGAATGTATTGAAACTATCAACATTGTAATAGAGAATGTGACTTAGAATTAAGTGTTACATGACAACTATGCCTTGACTGACGTGAATAAACAGGGAGCAAAGAAGCACAGAGATCTTTCTGATGTAAGAAACATTATCTAAGCAGATGAAAAAATTCCAAAAAAAAAAAAAAAAATAGGCCAAGGAAAAGTTGAAAAGTGTGTTTGCTTTTTCCCAAGTGAATATTTCAATTTTTGTGCAATCTGCATTTCCCAGGTCCTATTGGTCTGGGAGTAAACATAGAAACAGAAGAGCAGAAACAAACAATAATTTTCTCGTTTGACTTTTTCTGCCACGCACCACACACTACACATGTGTGTGGGAGCAAATGTCTTGACTGTTTCTGCCCTGGTGATTGAGGTCACGCCTGAGTGCTGAGGTGCTCTGTTCAAGGAGCACATGGTCTTTTGTTCTGCTCAGACTTCCATGTTCTGCTTTGTTGCATAATGTCAGTTCTTCTCAGGGACCACAAATGGTAAAGTACCCTCCTTTGTATCTCCCAAATCAATGCCTAGGTGATTAATTTTACCACAAAAAAGGAGATAACTTCTTTAAAGTTACTTTTTATTATATGGCTGGCAGTCCTTTTCACTAACTGGCTTCATTCTTTCTTCCCCACCTCCCACCCACTCCAATCCAGAAAAAAAAGCTAGACAGATACTCCCTGGAATACAAAATTGCCATACCCTCTCTAACTCTGATCTAGAAATTACTTTTCTTTCAGATGCTTTCTGGTATCTCCTGCAAGTTGGCTGGTGAAACACCATACCAATGGGTGTCTAGAAATCGCCATTATGGATAAACCCTAGGGAATTTATATCACGCTACATCTTGAGATAATACAATGATACAAATACGATATTGGAAGATATCGTTCAATGTTGTTACATAGTTGTTTGCACAGAATTAGATTTCTGACAACGTTAACGTGCAGCTTTTCTCTTTCCTCTCCCAACATTAACCACACAACAACAACTACAACCACAGCAAAGTTGCATTGATTTAATGTCTGAATGTTTGTTTTATATAAATGCTTTAATCAACTCAAGGATCAGGATTATACACTGAAAATAGAAACCCAAATCATCTTGGCTCTTGATTTCTTCTGCTACATGAAACCATAGTAAGAGTGGGTGACTTTGTCAACTTTTTAAAGCCAGACCTCTTGCGCATACTGTTAACAGTGTCCCTGGCCTCTGTGATTTCACATTCCATAATTGATGTCACTGGAGTACATGTTCTATGGGGAGTTTCCTTTCTGGACAACATCACCACATCACTAATTTGCTTTGAGTGAAGAAGAAAAATTAAAATATAAAGCTGAAATAAAAAGTAAGTTTCAAGAAAAGAATGCAAAATGTCTCATTATATAATTAGAAACTAATTCAAAATTCACATTTGGAAGTATTGCATTTATATGCCAGTTTAATCTCTGGCATAAGCTTCCTCAAGACTACAGATACCAAACATTTCAGATTTCACAACAGATTCTGAGTATCCTGTAACAAAAACAAGAAAGGAGTGTCAGAAAACATTTCACAGCAAATCTGAAGCAGCTTGACAAAACAAGCAGAAAAAAAATTAGGAAGCAACAGCATTATATAGACAGCCAAGTATCCTGGAGATCAGTCAGCAACAGAGATACACTTTCTGGAACAAATGCCTAAAACCAACTGTGAATGTGAAAGTCGGGGATTCAAGCACACATGACAACTAACGGTACAACTACAAATCCTAAAATGGTGCACTCTCCAGAGGGACTTTCGCTACTTCTCAGACATTCTCAATCCACTGGGCACACATACATCCACCATTGAGGGGAAGGACATCTCCCAGTAAGCAATATTGCAGCAGCTATTGGTACAGATTCATTACCAACTTCGTGATCTCATCATTCGTTGTAGCAAAGGCTGAGTTTGCAGATTCAGGGACAGATATAACTATTTCAAATATTTAAAAGAAAAATTTTTTTTCTTTTTTTTTTTGAGATGGAATTTCATTTTTGTTGGCCAGGCTGGAGTGCAATGGCACAATCTCAGCTCACTGCAACCTCTGCCTCCCGGGTTCAAGCGATTCTCCTGCATCAGCCTCCGAAGTAGCTGGGATTACAGGTGGCAGCCACCACGCCTGACGAATTTTTTTGGATTTTTAGTAGAGATGGGGTTTCACTGTGTTGGCCAGGCTTGGTCTCGAACTCCTGACCTCAGGTGATCCACTGGCTTCAGCTTCCCAAAGTGCTGGGATTACAGGCCTGAACCACTGCGCTTGGCCAAAAGAAAAATCTTAAAGCCACTTTCAAAATGAGTCTGAGAAATAGAAGCCTAATTATCTGAGATCTAGGAAAGTAGTGTTCTGTGCTTTCTCTTTTTTCTTCTTCAACTATGTCTTGGTTCTTTGCATTTCTATTTGTTTTAAAATCAGCTTGTCAGTTTACACACAAACACACACACGCACACACACCCTATTGGAATTTTTATCCAGATTGCGTCAAATCTCTGAATCACTATAGGGAGAAATTATATGTCTTTACAATATTGAATCTCCCAATTCATTAACATGGTTTAGAACTCATTTATTTAGCTCTCCTTCCCTCATTTATTTAGATCTGTGCTAGTTTATTTCAGTGATGATTATATTTTTCTGTATATAGATTTTACACATCATTTGTGAAATTCATTTCTAAGCATTGTTTTTATGCTCTTATAAAAGTACTGTTTTTAGATTTTAACTATGTGTTTGTTGCTGGTGTCAGAAAAACAGTTAATTTCTGCCAATATTGACTTTGGATCCAGCAGTCTTGTTAAGCTACCTATCAATTTTAATAATTTAGTCACAGATTATTTTGGATTTTTGTAGATAAAATCATACCATCTGAATGTCCAAATATTATATCTTTATCTTTTTTTCTTATTTTATCATACTGATGAGGACTTTCAATACAATATTGCATAACTTCATGGTAATTTTTGTGAAATTTCATTCACTAGACTTCAAATTTAGCCCATTTGAGAAAGACAATGCTTTAAACTTATCTTCCTTCAAAAAATTATGATTGAACTGTCATGGTTCTGTCACTCAAGAAGTCAGTCAAAGTATAGGTGTCTGTGGATTCCTTGCAGCAACTAACTTAAGTAAAATGACTTAGTCATAAACTGTATTACAAGATGGAAGAATCATGTGAGTAAATTTTATTTCTAGAAATACATAGAAAACAACGCATGCTTTCATCATGGCATTGCTGGATTTACATTGCACTTTTTTTCCTCTTAAGAATTCACAGATCTTTAACACTAGATTCATCTTTATCATATCCTTTAAGTGTTAAAGCATAAATTGATATTATGATCCCCCATTTGGTTATAAGCAACATTAAGCCCAGCAACATGACTTTTTGAATTTTTATTTTAGTTTCAGGGTACGTGTGCAGGTTGGTGCAACAGATAAATTGTGTGTTGTGCAGGTTTGGTGTACATATTATTTAGTCACCCAGATGATAAATTATAGTACCTAATAGGCAGGTTTTTTATCCTCATCCTCCTCCCACCTTCTACCTGCAAGTAGACCACGGTGTCTATTGTTCTTTTCTTTGTGTCCATGTGTAGTTAATGTTTAGCTCCTACTTTTAAGTGAGAACATGCAGTGTTTGGTTTTCTGTTTCTGTGTTAGTTCACTTGGAATAACAGCCTCCAGCTCCATCCATGTTGCTACAAAAGACATTATCTCGTTCTTTTTATGGCTGTGTGTGTAATATTCCATGATGTATACGTACCACATTTTCTTTACCCAGTCCACTGTTGATGGGCATGCAAGTTGAGTCTATGTCTTTGCTATAGTGACTAGTGCTGCAATGAACATATGCAAACATGTGTCTTTATGGTAGAATCATTTATATTCCTTTGGGTACGTACCCAATAATGGGACTGCTGGGTCAAATGGTAGTTCTAAGTTCTTTGAGATATCATCAAACTGCTTTCCATAATGGCTGAATTAATTTACGTTTTCACCAGAACCTTGGTTTCACAACCTCTGTGTTTTTGTTTTTGTTTTTACTTTTTAATAATAGTCATTCTAACTGATGTAAGAGGGTATTTCACTGTGGTTTTGATATTTATTTCTCTAATTATTAGTAAAGTTGAGTATTTTTTCATATGCCTGTTAGCCGTGTATATGTCTTCTTTTGAAAAGTGTCTGTTCATGTCCTTTGCTTACTTCTTAATGAGATTATTTGGTTTTTTTGCTTGTTAATTTAAGTTCCTTATAGATTCTGGATGTTAGACCTTTGAATTATACTTTTTTCAGCTAACCACAGGGGCAAGATAGAACAGGATTACTGAATCTCGGGAAATTAGACTTTCTTATCCAAATTCTCTTTCCATGTGACTTTAATATTTTCCCCTTAAATATTTGAGGTAATTACCTCTGTTTGTAAATCTGCAAAATCAATACCTCATTGTCTGAATTAATGTTGCTTTATAGTAAGTCTTGATACATAGCCCTGTATGTCTAGAGAGGATTTAGGAAGCAAGTTCTCTGTGTTCTAGGATTTAGACCCTGCTTGGAGACATTCCTGGTTTGTGTGTGGTCGGGTGAATGGGAGAGAGGAAGGCACAGAGATCTTTCTCAGGGAGGAATCAATGTCTCAGCTTTCTTTGATTCTCCTCTAAGTCATTTTCTTTCCTAGCTAAAACAGACTCTCCAGAATGGAAAAACCTGTGCTCTTTGATTAATCATATATTTTTTCAAGTCCATTTTTATGTTCTGAGTTTTACCCTATACTCTCTTGAGAGTGAGGCTTTTGAAATCCAAAAGCCCTAAGATTTACTTCTGCTCTCTGTTGCATCATTCCTCCCTTGAGATAGGAAATTATGATGACAGGATTGGTGAAAGAGCAAAAATTCTAAAGCGATGTTGAGGAGAAAACTCAATTATATCTCAAAATACCCAATTTGTCTAGAGTTCAAATGATAAACATAGGTCAAAGATAAACATCAGGAAGTCATAAACAAACTGATGATAGGTTAAAGTAAAATGTATGAAATGGATTCTTGTAAATGTTATAAACTAAAATTAATTAAGTCCGCTTATCAGAAAGCTCATTTGCTATAATTTGCTCAACACTGGCCCAAAAAAGTTTTCGATTGGGGAAAGTTAAAATAGCTATGGCAGGGCATGTCTTCATCTCTCAAATTCATCTTTCTGTGAACTACTTATATGTAGTTGTTAATGGAACTCCTTTGGGCCGAAATTCATGAAGATTACAAGTGGCTTTTAAACAAATACTTGGTGACTTCCCTTTTAGAATTCCTTTTATAATGAAATCATCTAAATAATTAACAGTATGCATGGCTTTAAAACGTTATGTTTAAATAAATGAAAACTGAGAAAAAGTAATATGAAAAATGGTCTTTTTATATGATTTGTGTTACCATTTAATAGTTAATTGGGTTAATAGTTTTCTTTTTTTTTTTTTTTTTGAGACAGAGTCTCTTGCCCAGACTGGGGTTCAGTAGCACTGTCTTGGCTCACTGCAACCACCTCTCGGGTTCAAGAGATTTTCCTGCCTCAGACTCCTGAGTAGCTGGGATTACAGGCGCTCACCACCACGTCTGGCAATTATTTTGTATTTTTAGTAGAGACAGGGTTTCACCACCTTGGCCAGGATGGTCTTGAACTCCTGGCCTCAAGTGATCCTCCCACTTCAGCCTCCCAAATTGCTTGGATTACAGTCTTGAGCTACCACACCCGGTTTAGTTTTCATAACCTAAAAATTATTTTTAAATAACTTGTATTTAAATAAACTCATATAAATAAATTCTTTTGTGAAGAATTTTGTTGAAAACTAACAAAAGTGAAAAACTTTCTAGGTTACAAGTGGACTTCATAAAGTTCGTGGAAAATGTGTACTAGGAAAAAACTATACATGATTTCAAAATTTGTTTGCACCAGAATAAACTCATACTAAATTGTTACGACATGTCTGAACAGGATCTAGTTTAAGGCATTAAGAAGGCTAAGACATCAATTTGAAAAAAGCCCCTATTAGAACAGCATAAATTCTGCTGAAATTGAAGTAAGAACAAACGTCAAATTTACAGTGAGGCTTGGGGGGAAGAGTGATAAAATCAATGATGCTTTACAAAAAGTTTATGGGGACAATGCCCTAAAGAAATCAGCGGTTTATAAATGGATAACTCATTTTAAGTAGGCCTGAGATGATGTTGAATATGAAGCCCTCAGCAGCAGACCATCTACATTAATTTTTAAGGAAAAAATTCATCTTCTTTGTATTCTAATTAAAATGGACTGATGATTAACAGCAGAAATGAACACTATCAACATCTCAATTGGTTTAGCTTACACAATTATGACCAAAAAATTAAAGTTAAGCCAACTTTCCATTTGATGGGTGCCCATACCATTGCATCCAGATCAGCTGCAGACAATAGCAGAGCTTGCAATGGAAATTTTAAGCAAGTGGAATCAAGATCCTGAAGCAGTTTTTAAAAAATTGTAATAGGACATGAACCATGGATTTACCAGTAAGATCCTGAAGATAAAGCAGAATCAATGCATTGGTTACCAACAGGTGGTGGAAGTGGTCCAGTCAAAGCAAAAGCAGATGAGTCAAGAGCAAAGGTCATGGAAACAGCTTTCTGGGGATGCTCAAGGCATCTTGCTTGTTGACCTTCTGGAGTACCAAACAACATTTGTTTATCATGAGACTGTTTTGAGAAAATTAGCCAAAGTTTTAACAATATGTCCAAGAAAGCTTCACCAGAATCCTTCTCTACCACAACAATTCTACTCCTCATTTCTCTCATCAAACAAGGGCAATTTTGTGATAGTTTCAACGGAAAATCATTAGGCATCCACCTTAAAGTCCTGACTTGGCTTCTTCTGACTTCTTTTTATTTTCTAGTCTTAAAAATATTTGTAAAGGGTATCCATTTTTCTTCAGATAATAATATTAAAAAGATTGTATTGACATGGTTAAATTCTCACGATACTCAGTTCTTTAGGGATGAGCTAAATGGTTGGTATCATCATGTACAAAGGTGTCTTGACCTTGATGGAGCTTATGTTGCCACATAATGTTTATATTTGTCATTTTTATCTTTTAATTCTTTTTTCCATGAACTTTTTCAAGTCCCTTCGTATTAATTTCTGTCATAGATATAACTATGTAACCTCATTTCTGTAATGGCTACTCTGTTATCTGTACTTTTGCTCTAGATTACAGACCCAGCTCTTTACTGATAAACCATCTACTCAAGTGTCCAATACTTGAATAACCTTCCTGTACCCTCTCTTTTCCTCACCTCTCACACCTAATAAATTACCAAAGCCTCTTGATTTATTTCTAACTATTCTTGAATCTCTTCATTTCTCTCCTTGTCTACTATCAATATCCTAAATTATTACCATAAAGAGTCTGAAAAACTACAAAAGGTATCTCTGATTGCCCTCTTGTTACCCTCTATTCTATTATCCACATTGCAAACAACAACGTCTTTTTAAATTAAAAATGCAACCACTCCATTCCCTTGCTTAAAACACTTTCATTGTATCTTACTGCAACCCATGTCAAAAAAACACCACCTTGGGTGCCAGTCATCCAGAACAGATACTTCATGAGTCTAGATATTCTTAAATTAAATTGTAATTTGATTTCTTTCTTCCTCTTTATAAGAAAATAAACTATGATTTCATGTTAATTATTGTGTCCCCAATGCCTTTGCATAAATGCAAATAAATTTTTGCTAACAATTGACTGAACAAATAAATTGGATTTTGCACAGCCAATGTCTAGGGATTTAGACGGGAACTCACCCCTGCTACATCCCGTACACTAATTGCAGTTAAAGTATGCTGCTACCAAGTGGAGCACGACCTCCAATGGCTAAGAAACTGAATTATGACTTCAACTGAATGACTTATATATTAAAATGTACATAACAGAAATTTCTGTAAAGTAATTATAAAGTCATAAATATTTTCCTATTATCAATAAAATAGCATAAAATGATCCAATTGTTGAGTAGAACTAAGTAACTATGGGTCTTCCTGAAGCTTGTCCACCTCATTGATTCCAGAACTCTTCATTTACTGAGTTTTAACTCCCTTAACCAAAGAGTTCCCTCAACAAAGTCTTTCTTACCTAACCAGCTTTATTAACATTTACTGCCTAGTCTCTCTCTAACCTTTTGCAAAGAGAAGCCACATTTTGGGACGGGTGCAGTGGCTCATGCCTGTAATCCCAGTACTTTGGGAGGCCAAAGTGGGTGGATCACTTGAGATCAGGAGTTCGAGACCAGTCTTGCCAACATGGTAAAACCCCATTTCTACTAAAAATACAAAAATTAGCTGGGTGTGGTGGCGGACACCTGTAATCTCAGCTGCTCAGGAGGCTGAGGCACAAGAATCACTTGAACCCGGGAGGTGGAGGTTGCAGTGACCCAAGATCGCATCACTGCACTCCAGCATGGGTGACAGAGTGAGACTCTGTCTCAAAAGAAAAAAAAGAGAAACCACATTTTTAACCCATGAGACTGACAAGAGATCTTGGTTATGTTGTGCATCTGCTCATCAGCAACACAAATATTTATTTGTAGGATGCATGTATTTTAATAAAAGTACCGTTTATCTCCATGAGGATACCTCTCTGTCCTTCATATTTTAAAGAAAACTGCTTTAAGTTTTCCATTCTATCTTCAAAGCAATGGTTTAGCCGAGGGTCATATGCAGTAACTTTATATTTTTCTGTTTCCTCAGCAACCATAATGAGTAGGATTATGTGCTTCTCTTCCTTTTGCTATAAATCCTCTTTGAGGACTGGAAAATACATGTCCAAGATATATCAGAGCATAATTTTGAAAACATATTGAAAGAATAAAAAATCTACATACAAGCAATTTCTTCATAAGGAGTCATTTCAGAATCTCAGCTCTCAGCAAGATAAATTTTCACCCTCAAAAATGTAGTATCAGCTCTGCTTTAGATACAAATAAATTGAGCCTCAGAAAAGATTTCTGAACATAAGACTTGATGAGCAACTGTGACCTCTGTATCCATGGAAATCCTGCCATGACCATCATGACCATATGGGGCTCACAGTAATAGACCCTCTTTATAAATGAGTCTTGGCTGACTAAAATGTTGTTGGCATAAATACCACTATTCAGAAATAAATATTTAGATTGTTTTAAATGTACTCATAAATACATTTTAGGTTTGTTGTTGTTGTTGTTTTTAATTTTAGAAACATGGCTCTCATTCTCCAGAGAAAAAAGGAAGAAAGAAACGCAGCAAGCAAGCAAGAAAACCTAAATGAGTTTGCGTGGAGACGCATCAGTTAAATATGTAAGAGCAGAGGTCAAAGGAGAGGGCACTTCCATTTGAAAGCCAGGAGGCTACAAAGGGGCCAGATCCAAGAGACTCTAAGAGGAGGGGACAGAGGCAGAACTACAGATAGTTCATGAGACCAGGTGCCAGCTGCCAGGCCCAATGCCTTTGTTCTCTTTTAGCCCCTTTCCTGGTCTGCATTCTGCCCTCTAGTTTCTATCTAAATTCAGCTACATCCTCTATTCACAGTTTTCATCCCGGATGTAACTATTTCTCTGTTATCAGCATCTGTGTTGCTTCAGATGGTGCTTTCTCATGTCCTTGAAGCGTTTCCTGAGGTACAATTCCAACTGTTTGGATTCCAGGTGTCATTAATGCCAACCATTAATCAGACATGTATATCCTTGTCTCCCACAGAGTACTAGACTGTTTGTTTATGATTCTGTCTAAAAGGACTCGCTGTAATGATGAAGCAGAGCTTTAATTGCTCCCAAAATGTTTAATCACACCTTACACATTCCAACCATAGAAAGTAATTTTTAAATAAGAGAATCATGAAATACTATCACAAATTCCTTATCTATGTAAATAACTTGTATAGAAGCACCAGTACATCTTTAAGGAGTACATCTTTAACTAGTACTTCTTTAAGGAGATTGATTTACCCTAGAAATTTGACATGTTTGCAAAGCACTACTATTAATTTTCCATTTAATTGACTTCAGAGTTGTGTGCCTATCTATTTATAGTATATGACTTTCTTGCTCTGTATATATCTGTGTGCCTGTCTTTCCTTCATATCTACGCAGCTAATTTTAAGAGCAAGCTTTCTTATCTTCACACGTATAACAAGAAAGCTATGAAGGGTACATTTAGACAACAGCTGCTTAATCAGTGTACAATAAGACAAAAATATCCAGTGAATAACCAGGATAAAAACAGTTTTTTTAAAATAACATTTCAAAGGATAGATTTATTTGTCATTCTTACCTGAGCTAAGTACTTTTTAGTATTTTTTGTTTTTTAGAGATGGGGTGTCACCATCTCTACATGTTGCCCAGGTTGGCCTCCAACTCCTGGGCTCAAGTGATCCTTCTGCCTCAGCCTCCTGAGTAACTCTACGGCTAAGTATTTTTAGGAACAGAGCCATCCCTGACCTATCTTGGTATCCCATAATTTACCTGGTACAACATAGGGCATTAAATCCAGTGGCTAATGGTTAAAATTTGTTGAATAAAAACGCAATTTACCAAGTAAAAGAAAGCCACAAAATTAATGAAGCTGACACCTTCTTATCTTTCCATATTAAATGCTTGCTTCAGTATTTGGCTAAGAATAATCTTTCACAAATAGAGCGATTTATAAGTTGAAATGAAATATTGAAAGCACTATGTATAAGTCTCCTTTAGAAAATGTAATATGCAATTGATTTTTCTCCACTTGCTAAAAACACAAGTCTGCACCAAAAGGTTTTTGAGCTGAGTACATCAGGTTTCCATAGAAGCACATAAAGGTATTAGAAATGTTCTGTTCAGGAGTTTGCAAAATGATATCATGCAGTTCTCACTTTGAAATGTGTATTTGCTACTCATATTGACTCTGCACTCAGGTTACCCGTAAATTCTTTGCTTTTGTTGTAGGTGAAAAAAAACAAGTAAAAAAAAAAATAGTAACCACGTACACAAATGATTGATGAGGCTCTCCAATGCCATATGGTTTGAAAGATTCAGTGATAAATGCCTCTTACCCTTACTCATACTAGACAGAAAAATAATAGTTCTATCCTCCTATGAATATTCTGCTAACCTAAAAAGACCTTATTACTTAAAATTAAGATGTTAACCAATCTTTTTTTGGTCTCAGAATCACTAAATTGTTTATATCGCACCACATATGAGGTAGACTTTCAGAAAAGGTGATGTTAGCAACTTAAAGGGGATCACATGCCAGTTGATCACCTGTGTTAGTTTATGTATGATTTACAACAAGTGTATATCTTTCTTATTCAGAATTATGAATTAATTGAACATAATGTCAAAATCAGCCATGAATCAAGCTTTCTGTTTGCTTAGGTCATATCTAATGAACACTTGGGGTCTCCCGAGTAATCATGGAGTTTCTGAAGGCAACTGTTGTTTTCTCACCCCTCCTGAAAAATACTTTGATAACTACAAAGGGAATACTTTTTTATGGTATCTGTTGCTCATCACTTGCGGTCAGTATTTTCAGCATTGATTTGCTACATGCTAATTGTTTCTGATGCCTAGAATGGCATTTTAAGAAACTGTTTTTTGTTGAAAGAGATGTTCACAGGAAGATAGTGTGGGTATGAACACATCACTGAGCTTTAAGTAAAAAGTAAGCTGAGTTAGATTGAAGGTTACAATTTTTACGTTGTGATTTAACACTCCTGGTCTTCTGGAATGAGTCCAGAGAGGAATATACTTAAAATAGGTATTTTTTTCGTTTCTTATATATTCTTCTTATATATTATTATTTATATGTATTCTTATATATTCTTATGATGAGGACAAAAATCAAAGCTTTGTTAACTGTAACTATATTTTTCCTATCATATTGAAGTTTAGTGTGTTTTAGTGAGAATATTCTCGTCTAGGGGATCAAGTTCACAAAGATCTATGTAGAGCAGTTTCCTTGATGTAATCTAGGATCTGATCTAAAGCAGAAGTTGGCAAACTTTGTATGACCCATGTACTAAGAATATTTTTTCCATTTTTAAAGCTTTGTTAAAAATAAGAAAATAAGGAATATTATGTGACCAAAGTTTCAAATGTGGCCACAAAGCCTAAAATATTTACTGTCTAGCTCTTTACACAAAAATGTTTGCCAACTCCTGATCTTCACTGCCTTTTGGATAATAATAGAAATATATCTCCAAATTTGCATTTTGTTTGATAATAGAAATATATCTCCAAATGTATCCAAAAGTCATTGTATCACTCTGTTAGAAAATTCCTCAGGTGCCATTGATTCTTATTTGTGTCAGATACATCCTCCTACACAACTGCTCAGATTATATTCAAATTTCTAGTTATGTTATTTATGTTAGTGAAAACAATACTTATTCCAGGATGTATCATCACTAAAATCTTCCAATTTACCAAAAAAAAGTGCCTTCTGTATTACAAAGGAAGATGAATAATGAAAATGGTATATTACATTGAATAACACTTCCCTGTTTGTGAGGCACTTGGACTGGACTGGACCAGAGAGCAGCCCTTGGGCAGGACAGGGCAGGCCGAATGCAAATGCTCGTCTTCTCTTCATCCCATCTGACCATACCCTCAGCAAACTTCAACTGTTGGCTTTACAACTCCAACCTGATGATCCTGGAGACAGCCTCTACATCCTTCTCCACACACTTCTCCTGATGATTTGTCATTATTAATCAGTCACAGTTGTCAGCTAACAGATGAGAGCTCTTTGCCATGTTGTCATCTGACAGACTAAGTTGGGGGTTGGGGGAGGGCTGGGGTAGTCAGAAAGTGGGGTTTGCAGAAGGTTCGAATGGAGAAAGGGAAAACCAGAAGGTAGAGCTATCCAAGGAGGGTAAGAAAGTGAAAAAAAAAAAAAAAGAGACAGTAATTTTCAGTGCAGTGAATTAAGTTCCTCTTTTGGGCATGAACTGGCAAGTATTTTAGACTTATGTGTTAAAAATAGAATAGATAACTTAGCAAATGACTGCATGACTTTAAGTTTCTGAAAGGCAGAAAACGAAATAGGAAAAGTTTTAAGACTCAAAGGCAGGGCCAACAGTGAGATAAAAAAGGAATGGAAACGAAAGAGACTGATTTGAGGGGATTCAGGTGTATATGCCTGTATGTATGGCTGTATTTATGTTCCCTAGGGATTATCCTTAATAAAAGAGTAAGCTACAGCCCCAATATGCATCCAATATTCAGTTTAGATCCTTAAGGGGATAGAAACACATGGTGTTCTGAAGAATCTCAGGAATGTCAGGCTGCAGTAAAGTTAGAATAGAAAATCAAAAGGACCCAAAGATGTCAACTGCCTATACAGGAAACTATCATCAACCTTTGTAGGTGAGTTCAGTGGTTTAGAAAGGCTGTGTCCCTTCACCAGAGAATACTCTATGTGTGGAACAGATATGTAATAATGAATATCTGGACCGCCCAGTAATTTTTTTCATTAATTAAGTGTTTTAATATGGAGCATTTGTCACAATTTAAAACTAGTTTGAGAAACATCCAGCTTCAGAAATGGCGTATTTCAGGAGTCTGTAATAAGCCAAATGATTGTAGAGGTGGAAAGTGATCTCATGACAATATAGTCCTGACTCCTCTAGTAATAGTTAAGCTCCCAGTTCAGGGGAATGAGACGTCACTTCAGCATTGCCTCTCAGCCCTGCTGATTCAATGTCCTTTCTATTATTCCCTGTGACCACTATCTCACCAAAATGTACAGACTTCCTTTTTCACCAGAGAACACTCGAGACTATGTAGGAAATAATTTCCCTGAGCATTCCTTATGCAACATGAAAGTTCTGTTGTCGGTTCTCGATGAAGTCATAAGATCTTCCTGACTGCCACCTAATACAAGTAAGCTTACTCTCTTATAAGTAAGGCGTACAACTTGCCTTACTCTCAAGTAAGCTTAGAAACCTATTTTATATCTGCTAGATAATTAGTAATATGCTAGCTGCTATAGGATGGAAGGAAAGGGGAAAATAAGCCATTTTATTTGAAGTACCTAACCAAGTCTTGCTCTACATATAAGGAAATTAAATCACTTAGTAATGACATATACTGCAATGCTTCATATTTTAGTATTAAAGATGTTTTGCAGAGTTTTCTCAACTCATATTCAAACATGAATTTATAAAAATCTAAACAAAATGGTAAGAAAAGAAGAAAACATTTGTGCATGTACTTCTTCCAAATGTAAAAGAAAATACAAAAATGTTTCTGAGATAAACCTCTCTATATGCCAGTGTGTTGTCACCGTGTTCTAAACTGTAGGAGCACAGGACTCCTGTATCTTTCCCTGAGGATTCAGAAATTTGATCAAATAGAGATTTTCAGGAATTGCCTTCCAATCAATTTTCTGAGGTAAGTATGACAAAGACATGGTTATCAAGAACCAGTATTTGTAAGGAAGAAAATGTTAATTTTCCAAAAAGGGGGATAAAAGTTTTGAAAGTTGCTGCCTAAAGAAAATAAATGCAAGTTCCACGACATTGAGTAATCAGTCTCTCATAGTGACATCCAGAAAAAAATGAAAGACATGGATGATTAAAAAACAAACAAACAAAAAAATGATAGTGAAGCACATATTGGTCATTGTTAAAAGAAACTCAATTTTTTTGTCCTTTGCTCTCATACCACAGCAAGAATCATCACAGAAGATTTCTGTGACCAAATATATAGGGTTTTTTCTCCACCAATAAACAATCAGTCCTTCAGTGGACATCACCTGGGAATCCTCCAATTCAACATCTGACACTATCCACCTGGAGATAGCATCAGATCCCACAGGTTGAAGGCCCAGTCCTCACGACTACCTCCCCTCTTCAGACACCAATTGTAAGTCTGGGCCTCCAGAACATCTGACCAACTGGGGTTCTCACAACCCCTCTTTGGATTCGATTAATTTTCTGGAGTGCCTCACAGAACTCAGGGAAACATTTATTTATGTTTATTCATTGTAAAGGATATTTTAAAGACTACAAATAAAGAGCCAGATGAAGGGATACTTAGGGTGAGGTCTGGAAGGGTCTTGAGTATAGCAATTTCTGATTTCATGGAGGTGGGGTGCACTACCCTTCTTACATATGGAAGAGTTCTTGTTCATCTTCCTCTAGGCCTCCCCACATTTCACTCTCTGGAAGCCCCTGAATCCTGTCCTCTCAGGCCTTATATGAAGACTTCATTGGGTAGGCATGATTGCATCATGGACAACCATGTTACAAGGTGACTGGACAAAAAGGGTATGATTTTAACTTAGCAAGGCCTAACTGTTCAGATTCTTCTGGTCCTTTCTGTGCGGCATTCCTTCCTCCAGGGTATGGGGCAGGATATTCTCTGGAATGAGGGTCTTATGACCCACAATCAGATTAGAGTCCTGTCTTGGAAAGGTGAAAGAAAGGAGAGAAGGAGGAGGTTAGAGAGAAAGATTCTCCTTATTGTAACAAAGGCTATGGGAGTTATACCCCAGGAACTGTAGATGAAAATTATCATATTATGATAAATCAAATGAAAACTGAGTTCTTGTAATAACTTTGAAATAGTCTCAAGTGCTTCTAAATAACACTGATATTATAAAATAGGTCTAATGGGACACTGAAAAGCCTGGTTGTTTCTGATGTTAGGATTAATCTGTAAAAATAAAAAAGAAACAGTGGTTGGCACCTAAATAAAAATATCATGGTCAGGTTTTTAAAAAAGAATTCATAGAAATGATACAACCACACCTTTGAAAATGTACAATATATATTATCCAGGTATTAGCTGGATCCAGGTATTAGCTGGTATTTCAGCTACTATGAAGTAATTACTTTGTCTTTCTTACGGTTTCCAAAATGTAGATAAGGGAGTTTCACTGCATCTTCTGGAAGCCAAGCCTGGGTTTTGCCATCATTACATGAATTCTGCCACAAATCAGAAATTTGCATTATTGGCAAAGCTACTCAAGCATAGCAAACTAATTAATACATTATATTGCTGCAAAGAGGCTTAGACAAATGATTACAATTACTTTTCAAAATGTAAAATCAATCATAAATTATCCTTACAATTGTTTGAACTGAAACTGAGAAATAAAATAAATTACTCATCCTTGTAAGGCTGGTTGCAATAAACTCACTTTATCAGATCTTTATGGCTTACTAGTTTTTCTGTTTATGTTCCTGATTTAAGCTAAGTTACCACAGAGATTCTGCAAATACGGGTTTGTTTGGATGTTATGAGATAATTGAAGTGGCTCTTTAAGAATCATACATTTGAAAATGTATTGCTTCAAGTTGCTTTGCAAGATTCATGCTGGGTCATTAAAAGAGAAAAAATTAAACAATGTTTTCAATGAGTGAAAGAAATATTATCTTCTAAATAAATGTCAGCCATATGGGGGAAAAATCAAGAAATCATATTTTTAACTCAAATACTCCAAAAATCTATTGCAAACTACACAATTTTAAATAAAATAGAACTACTAAAAATACAAATCAGGGTGAGATTAAAGGTTTCAAAATTGATGTGTGCTATTCGAAATCCCCTGAGAAGTTGAAGACTTTGACAAAATAATACTGGCCAAGCATCCTATTTTATGTTTATGTATGTACCAACAGAAACAATGTGACAAATGATAAGAAACGGAAAAAAGTCTTGAAGTCTGTGTGGACAAAGCTAATACTGCTATTTACTATTGTCAGAGAATCAACTTAATTTTTTTTAAGGTACAAATAAACTGAGTATACAAGATTCCTTATTTGTGGTTCAGATGAAGAAAATAAAAAGAACAAAGCCCGATAATGTGTCTTAAAATAAGTATTGATTGAAAGTCACCCTTATTTCTTGGGTGTGAAGTAATTGCATATATACAGTGTATTAATAATATGATTCAGAGCAACAAATGCTGTAAATATTTCTATAATGAGCATGGGGAATTAAAAATAAAAAAAGATCATGAAGAGATTACTATGTTCATAAAAATCCATTTTTCCACTTGTGCAATTAGCTATCATATGTTTAATCAACCTCTCTTACAGTTGCATGAGATTATGTGAGTTCTGACCATTGAAATGTGGTCAGAACGATACATATCATGTCTAAGCCTGGTTACTATTAAAAGGACACTCCTGATAATTATCTCTGTTGTCTCTTTTCCCTAGTCTGCAAATAAGATGTAGACAAAACAGTAGAGCATTCTAAGGTCCTAAGGCAGGCACTACTTCATTCATTGAGAAAGTCTTGCTATGAATCATCAACCTAACTAAGCAGTATGCTTGGTTATGCAGTTGATTTATATTCTGCCACAGGCTCCTTTTTTTTTTTTTTTTTTTTTTTTTTCCCGTGCTGCAGACAGGCAATTTGTAGATTGTCACACTTTGAATAGTACTGCACTAGGAAGGCAAAAGCAAGTTGGATCCCTGAGTGTCTTCTTAGAACAGATCATCAGTCCAATCACAGCCATATTAGACTGTTACCAAAATAAGAAATAGACTTTTATTATATCAGTGAAACTACTAACATTACTGATTTTTTAAAAGCACTTGGAGAACCTTAATATATATTGTTAAAAAGATAAAAGATTCTATCCTACAAATAAGATACATAGCATTTTCAGGTGATCTTAAAATGATGACAAAAGTTTTATGAATTCCACAAAGTGGAAATTAAGTAGAACGCACATTCTAGCCATAAAAAATGAACTAGTAATTAATTAAAAGATTTAGTAAAGTTTAAGTAAATGAAAAGCAAAAACAAAATATTATCTTTGATAACTCTTTGGCTAAAGAAGAAATTGAAAACTTTAAATAGCAAGCATTTAGAAAATGCCAACAGTGAGATCACTATTATCAAAATCAGGAAATCGAGGGCAAAGTTGTTTTGACATGCATCTAGTGAAACAACAGTAAAAGCAGTGAGGTAGGCAATCACTCAGTAAGTGTAATCAAGAATCTACAAATGCATAATACAGAAAAATATTAAGAAATTATTTAATTTGAGGAAAAGTATTAATTACCAAAATTCACTCAAAAAGAAATTTATGCCTGATGAGAAAAATAGTTAAGAATATATAAAACTTGTCATACTACAACTTCTACAAAAATGTAGAGGGAGTCAATATACATTGTATGAGTTTCAAAATCTACTAATTCAGAAATATGTATATACATATTGAACTATATAAATAAAATGTATATTTCTTTTAAATTATCAGAGTAAAGAGATTAAGCTAAATAAAAAGTATATATCAAACAAAAAAGAAAAATGAAAAAAATTTAAGTCAATCTATTAAGCATAAGATAAGATGACAAAAGATCTAAACATATCTGCCATAACAGTGACAATAACAAACATACAAATAACTATATCAGGGTTCAAAAAACAGAGGGAACCATATTATGTTTATAGGGAACACACTTAAAATTGGTTTGGAATCTGTAAATTTGTTTAAAGATCTGTCAAATACCTACAAGCACAAAGAAAGGAAGACTCAGAATATTAAAATGAGTCAAGTTTGAACTTATGGTTATAAAAATAAATGAGACATATAGGATAACTTTTCATCAAGAAAATATTCAATAAAATATGCTAATAAAGGATAAAGCAAGTATTATTTGAAATATGGGAAGAAATAAACACAAATATAACTATAGTGGTAAGATAACTTTACAGAATTCTCAGCCCCAGCAAATTAAGTGTAAAGTTCTAAAACTGAATGAGAGGAATACAACTAACTTGATTTAAAAAGTGGTATTAATATATAGAAATGTTCTCCTTGTTTTAAATTGCTCATGTATTATTACAAAAATCAACCACAGTAGCTCACAAAGATACATTTAATAAGTTATAAAATGTAGAAATTCTACGTTTTGCTCTCTGACTACTGTTTTGTTAATTAAAACTAAATGTATTAACACTGACTTAATATTGAAGTTCTGTTAAACAATACATAGAGCCAGGCATGGTGGCTTATGCCTGTAATCCTAACACTTTGGGAGGCCAAGGTGCATGGATCACTTTAGGCCAGGAGTTCAAGAGCATCCTGGCCGACATGGTGAAACCCCATCTCTACTAAAAATACAAAAATTATCTGAGCATGGTGGTACATGCCTATAGTCCCAGCTACTTGGGAAGTTGAGGCAGGAGAATTGCTTGAGTCCTCGAGGCGGAGGTTGCAGTGAGCCGAGATCATGCCACTGCACTCCAGCCTAGGCAATGGAATGAGACTCTGTCTCAAGGGAAAACCAACAAACATAGAAATGCTAATTAAATAAAACAAAACTTGTAGAAAATCTTAAAGCTTATCTTTATGTTAAGTAAACTGAAAATTACATGTATAACCTCAGAAACTATTACCAGACTTAGAAAAATCTTGGATCTGGATATAAGACCTAATGGTAAGTTTATATGCCCAATATGAATATAAGATATGGCCTTGGGCTCCTGAGTGGTAGACAAATAGTATCAAGATCTTTGAATCAAGCTCTTTAAGTAAAAAGGCAAATTTTAAAATCTTCAATCACTGGAAGATAGAACACACAAGGTTCAAGATAAAATAAAGTAAAAATCACTTCAAGCAGGTAAGGCATTGAAATTTACAGCACCTGAATGGTGAAGAATTCTCAAACAAGAAATAATTGTGTAAACTATTCTCAGTATATTCCTCAGTGAAGTAAATGCAAAATTGTCTCTAAAAAATAGTTTTACAGTTCAAACTTTACAGGTGTGCCAAAGAAAAACCTGCTTCTAGTAAAAATTAACATACATTAAAAAAACTTAACAAAAATACAAAAAGAAAACATCACCATGAGTGAGAGTCAGCAAACAACAAATTGGAGGTTAGCATCCGTTGAGCTTAAGATCAATTGTTTCTTGAGTTCAAGAAACAATATTCTGAGAGACTCAAGAGGAATTATGCTTAAATAACTCAACAATAAATGAAGTAACATAAATCAGAAGAAAATAATAAAATGGTATAAATAAAAACAACATACGAATTTTGAGTAAATATAAAAAGAACTACCAGAAATTAAAAATGTAGTAGTAAAAATACAAAACTTAATAAACTCAATAGTGGATTTAGACGATTAGACATAGGTGAAGAGATAATTAGTACATTCGAAGAAACATATGAAGAAAGTACTCAGAATGCAATAGAAGAAGTTGAAGAGAGAAAAAATCTGAAAGAGGGGTAGAGAAACAATGGAAAACAAATAATTTATATCTGAGAATGTATTATATAAATGAAATAATATATATCAACTGAGATTATAATAATAAATTACATAATTAATAATGTTGACACACTTGGTTATCTCTATGGAAAAATTAAAATGAATACCTGACTTACTCTTTATGAAAAAATCAAATCAAGATGAATTAATTACACAAGTATAAAATATAATCTTTCAAAGTTTTTGAAAAATACAATATTTTGTATAAAGTCAGGCTAGAGAATGATTTCAAAATATTATATAACATAAATCATAAAGAAAAGGAGTAAGTTAAACTACGTTAAAATTTAAATCTTCTCATAGAAAAGAATAACATAAAAATCAAAACTCAGGTACAAGCAGAGCATGTAACTGGTAATGCATTAGCATCCAGAATATATTAAAAATTCCACCCAGGAAGCGGAGGTTTCAGTGAGCTGATAGCTTGCCACTGCACTCCAACCTGGGCAACAGAGAAAAACTCTGCCTCAAAAAATAATAATAAAAATTCAAAAAGTTTATAAGAAGCCATCAAGATAAAAACAAGTAGAAGAATGGTCAAAGGATATGAACAGAAATTTTAGAGAAAATGAATCCAATAGCCAATAAACATGAAAACCAATCTTACTAATAAACAGATAAATTCAAATTTTAATAAGATACCAAATTATTATCTTATTGTCAAAAATTAACAAGTCTGATAAAATGTTGATAATTAAGCAGGGATACCTTAATTCATTTTGCTGGTTGGATATGAATTGTTACAACAAAGCAATTGGGCAATGTAGAGTAACGTTTTAATAATTGTACTATTTCATCTAACAATTTTACTTCTAGGTAGATAGTATTTCAAAAGTTTCCCCTTGAGCATTAAAAGACATATACAAAGATATACTTTAAAGCATTATTTAAAACAGCAAAAAAAGCAACCTAATTTTATATATGTGGAAAAATGAAAATACATTTATTTATTTACATAATTTAACACTATACCAAGGTGAAAATAAGTAGATATACATAAGCCAACATGAACAAATGTAAAAAACATTAATATTGAGAAAAACTGACCTGCAAAAAGTTAGGTATATTATGCCATTTATGTAAATGTTTTAAACAATAAAACATTGCTTTAAATTGATTGAAGACATTTAAATTGACATTTTTACCAATATAATACAATTATTTAAGGTATATGTGAAAATGATACATTTGAAATTTAGAATTTGTATGTACTCTGAGTGAAAGAAAGGCAAAAAAGGTGGATCTTAAACCATAAATTAGGTTCTAAAAAAGTAAACAAACCTGCAGATAATTAAATATGTTGAATCTTTGTTGTATGTACATAATTGTATGTCATATTATCTTTTGCATTTTCCTAAATGTTTAAAATATTTCACATGTGAAATCAAATGTACAAGAAAAAAAGAAAAAGAAGTTTGACTTTATCAAAATTAAAAATTTTCATAGTTCAAAAAATGCAGCAAAGTTAAAAGGCAACTCACACAATGGAAGAAAATTTGATATAGATTACATTGAATCTATAGATTCCTTGGGTAGTATATTAGTCTGTTTTCACACTGCTGATAAAGACATACCCAAGACTGGGCAATTTACAAAAGAAAGAGGTTTAATGAACTCACAATTTCACATGGCTGGGGAAGCCTCACAATCATAGTGGAAGGCAAGGAGAAGCAAGTCACATCTTATGTGGATGGCAGCAGGCAAAAAGAGAGCTTATTCAGGGAAACTCCTGTTTGTAAAACCATCATATCTCATAAGACTCATTCACTACCATGAGAACAGCATAGGGAAGACCTGCCCCCATAATTCAATCACCTTCAACCAGGGTCCTCTCACTATACATGGGAATTGTGGGAGTTACAATTCAAGATGAGATTTGGGTGGGGACACAGCCAAACCATACCATTCCATACCTAGGCCCTCCCAAATCTCATGTCCTCACATTTCAAAAACAATTATGCCTTCCCAACAGTCACCCAAAGTATTAACTTATTTCAGCATTAACTCAAAAGTCCACAGTCCAACATCTCATCTGAGAAAAGGCAAATCTTTTCCACCTGTGAGTCAGACAAAATAAAAAGTAAGTTAGTTACTTCCTAGATACAATGGAGATACAGGCATTGGGTAAAAACAGCCATTCCAAAAGGAAGAAATTGACCAAAACAAAAGGGCTACAGGCTGTAGGCAAGTCTGAAATCTGGCGGGGCAGTCAAATCTTAAAACTCCAAAATGATCTTCTTTGACTCCATGTCTCGCATTGGGGTCATGCTGATGCAAGAGGTAGGTTCCCATGGTCTTGGGCAACTCTGCCCCTGTGGCTCTGCAGGGTAAAGTCCCCCTCCCAGCTGCTTTCATGGGTTGGCGTTGAGTGTCTGCAGCTTTTGCAGGTGTACAGTGCAAGCTGTTGGTGGATCTACCATTCTGGGGGCTGGAGGATGGTGGCCCTCTTCTCACAGCTCCACTAGCAGTGCCCCAGCAGGGACTCTCTGTGGGAGTTCCTATCCCACATTTACCTTCTGCACTGCCCTAGCAGAGGTTCTCCATGAGAGGGCCCCTGCAACCCCTAGCAAACTTTTGCCTGGACATCCAGGCATTTCCATACATCCTCAGAAATCTAGGCAGAGGTTCCCAAACCTCAACTCTTGACTTCTGTGCACCTGCAGGCTCAACACCACATGGAAGCTGCCAAGGCTTGGGGCTAGCACCCTCTGAAGCTATAGCCTGAGCTGCACCTTGGCCCATTTTAGTCATGGCTGGAATGGCTTGGATGCAGGGCACCAAGTCTCTAGACTACATACAGCATGGGGACCCTGGGCCTGGACCACAAAACAATTTTTTCCTCCTAGGCCTCTGGGCCCGTGATGAGAGGGGCTACTGTGAAGACCTCTGACATACCCTGAAGACATTTTCTCCATTGTCTTGATTAACAATGGCTCCTCATTACTTATGCATTTGGTTCCTGAGTGCTTATGCAAATTTCTGCAGCCAGCTTGAATTTCTACTCAGAAAATGGGGTTTTCTTTTCTATCACATTGTCAGGTTGCAAATTTTCTGAACTTTTATGCTCTGCTTTCCTTATAGAACTAAATGCCTTTAACAGTACCCAAGTCACCTCTTGAATGCTTTGCTGCTTAGAAATTTCTTCCACCAGTTATCCTAAATAATCTCTCTCAAGTTCAAAGTTCCACAAATCTCTAGGGCAGGAGCAAAATGCTGCCAGTCTGTTTCCCGAAGCATAACAAAAGTCACCTTTGCTCCAGTTGCCAACAAGTTTCTCATCTCCATCTGAGACCACCTCAGTCTGTACTTTACTGTTCATATTGCTATCAAAATTTTTGTCAAAGCCATTCAACAAGTCTCTAGGAAGTTTCAAACTTTCCCACATTTGCCTGTCTTCTCCTGAGTCATCCAAACTATTCCAACCGCTGCCTCTTACCCAGTTGCAAAGTCTTTTACATATTTTCAGGTATCTTTTCAGCAATGCTCCACTCTACTGGTTCCAATTTACTGTATTAGTCCATTTTCACACTGCTCATAAAGACATACCCGAGACTGGGCAATTTACAAAAGAAAGAGGTTTATTGGACTTACAGTTCCATATGGCTGGGAAGGCCTCACAATAATGACAGAAGATGAAAGGCACATCCTACATGGTGGCAGACAAGGGAAGAGCTTGTGCAGGGAAACTCCTGTTTTTAAAACCATCAGATCTTGTGAGACTTATTCACTACATTATAACAGTGCAGGAAAGACCCACCCCCATAATTCAATCACCTTCCACTGGGTTCCTCCCATGACATGCAGGAATTGGAGTTACAATTCAAGACGAGATTTGAGTGGGAACACACCCCAACCATATCAAGTAGTATTGGCATTTTAACAATATTGATTCTTCCAATTCATGAGCATGGAATATTTTTCATATTTTTCTGTGTTCTCTTCAATTCCTTTCATCAATGTTTTGCAGTTTTCAATGTGGAGATCTTTTAAGTTAATTCCAAGATATTTCATTTTGTTTGTAGTTATTGTTAACAGGATTACTTTCTTGATTTTTTTCTCAGGTGCTTAATTGCTGGCATATGGAAATGCTACTGATTTTGGTATGTTGATTATTGTATCCGGTAACTTTTCTGAATTATTTTATCTATTCTAATAGGTTTTGGGTGGAATCCTTAGTTGTTTCCTAATATAAAATCATATTATCGGCAAATGAGGATAATTTGACTTCTACCTTTCCAATTTGAATGCTCTGTATTTGTTTCTCTTGGTGAGATTACTCTAGCTAGGAGTTCAGGTACTGTGTTGAATAACAGTGGTCAAAGTTGGCATCTATGTGTTCCATATCTTAGAGGAAAGGCATTCAGTTTTATCCCATTCAGTATGATACTAGCAATGAATCTGTTATATACAGCATTTATTATGCTAAGGTATGTTCCTTCTATACCCAGCTTTTTTAAAGCTTTTATAATGAAGGAATGTTGAATTTTACCACTTGCTTTTTCAACATCAATTGAAATGGTCATATGGGCTTTTTCCTTCATTCTACTGATATGATGTATCACATTGATAGATTTGTGTATGTTGAACCATCCTTGCATCCCTGGGATAAAATCCCACTTGGTCATAATGAATTACTTTTTTAATGTGTTGTTGAATTAGGTTTGCAAGTAGTTTGTCGAAGATTTTTTCATCCATGTTCATCAGAGATATTGGCCTGTAGTGTTCTTTTGATTTGTCTTTTTCTGTTTTTGGTATCAGGGTAATACTAGCCTCATAGAATGAGTTTGGAAATATTCCCTCCTCTGTTTTTTAGAATACTTTGAATAAGCTTGGTATAAGTTCTTTAAATGTTTGGCAAAATTCAGCAGTGAAGCTATTGGGCTCTGGGTTTTCTTTGCTGGGAGACTTTTTATTACAGCTTCAATCTCATTACTTCTTGTTGGTCTCTTCAGGTTCAGGATTTCTTTATGATATATTGGATTTCTTCATGGTTCAATCTTGTTAGGTTGTATGTGTCTAGGAACTTATTTTTTCTAGGTTTTCCAATTTATTGGCATATAGTTGCTCATAGTAGCCACTAATGATCCTTTGAATTTCTGCAGTGTCAATTGTAATGCTTCATTTCTCATTTCTGATTTCATTTATTTGGATCTTCTCGCTTTTTATCTTGGCTAGTCTGGCTAAATATTTGTCAATTTTGTTTATCTTTTTTTAAAAAAAACTTTTTGTTTCATTGATTTTTGTATTGTTTTTTCATTTCAATTTCATATATTTGTGCTCTGAACTTTATTTTTTTCTACACATTTTGGGTTTGTTTTGCACTTGTTTTTCTAGTTCTTTAAGATGCATTAGGTTGTTTATGTGAAGTTTTGCTACTTTTTCTGTATGGGCGCTTATTGTCATAAATGTTCCTCTTATTTGTGCTCTGTCTTTATCCCACACGTTTTGGTATGTTGTGTTTCCATGACCGTTTCAATAGAATTTCCAATTTTTCTCTTAACTTCTTCATTGATTCCCCTGATCATTCAGGAGCATATTTTTTAACTTCCATGTGTTTGCACAGTTTCCAAAATTCCTCCTGTTATTTATTTCTAGTTTTGTTCCATTATGTTCAGATAAAATACTTGACATAATTTCAATTTTTTGAATTTTTAAAGACTTGTTTTGTGGCCCAACATATGGTCTATTCTTGAGAATAATCCATGTGCTGAGAGGAATAATGTGTATTCTGCAGCTGTTGGGTGAAATATTCCGTACATGTGTGTTAGGTCCATTTGGTCTATAGTGCAGATTAAGTCTGTTTCTGTGTTGATTTTTCTGTCTGGATAATCTTTCTAATGCTGAAAATGGGGTGTTAAAGTGTCCAAGTGTTTCTGTGTTGAGGCCCATCCTTCTTGGTCAATTGACCCCTCTATCATTATATAGTGAACTTTGTTGTCTGTTTTTATAGTTATGGCTGGTATCTGTTTTGTCTTATATAGGTATAGCTACTATGTGTGCCTTTTTTCTTTTCTTTTTTTTTCTTTTTTTTTTTCTTTCTTTTTCTTTCTTTCTTTTTTTTTTTTTTTTTTGAGATGTAGTCTCACTCTCTCACCCAGCCTGCAGTGCAGTGGTACAGTCCTGGCTCACTGCAACCTCTGCAGCCCAGGTTCAAGCAATTATCATGCCTCAACCTCCTGAGAGCTGAGACTACAGGCATGCTCCAAAACATTTGGCTGATTTTAGTATTTTTAGTAGAGAGAGGGTTTCACCATTTTGGCCAGGTTGGTCTTGAACTCCTGACCCTTGGATCATCTGCCTGCCTTGGCCTCCCAAAGTGCTGGGATTACAGGCATGAGCCACCGCTCCCAGCCTATGTGTGTCGTTATAGGTAATGTGTGTTTCCTGTAGGTAATAGATCATTGGGTCTTTTTTTTAATCACTTTTAATCTATTCAGCCACTCTACGTCTTTTCATTGAAGAGTTTAATTCATTTATATTTAATGTTATTATTGATAAGCAAGGACTTACTCTTGCCATTTTGTTATTTGTTTTCTGGTATCTTTGTGTTGTGTGATCTTTCTTCCCTCTCTTCCTCCCTGTCTTTCTTCCTACCTTTCTTCTTTTCTTCCTGTCTTTATTTCTGTGAAGGTGATTTTCTCTGGTACTGTTTTAATTTCTTGCTTTTTATTTTTTGTGTATCTCTTGTAGGTTTTTAAATTTCAAGTTACTATGAGGCTTGCAAATAACTTCTTCTAACCCATTATTTTAAACTGATGACAACACTGGTGGCAAAAACAATGTAATTAACAAAGAGAAAACTAATTTGAAAAACTCTACAGTTTAACTTCATTCTCCTCACTTTTTAACTTTTTTTTGCTTCTATTTATATATTATTATACTGTCTATCTTGAAAAGATGTTGTAGTTATTATTTTTGATAGGTTTATTTTATTTGTTAGTCTTTCTATTCAAGATATGAGTAGTTTACATACCACAAATAGTGTTATAATATTCTGCATTTGTCTGTGCACTTACTACTACCAATGAGTTTTTTATCTTATTGATCATAAACATCCTTTTCTTTCAGATTGAAGAACTCCTTTAACATTTCTTATAGGACAGGTCTGGTGTTGGTGAACTCCCTCAGCTTTTGTTTGTCTGGGAATGTCTTTATTTTTCCTTCATGTTTGAAGGATATTTTCACAGATATACCACTCTAGGATGAAAGGGTTTTTTTCTTCAGCACTTTAAATATGTCAAGCTACTCGCCCTTGGCCTGTAAGGCTTCCAGTGAGAAGTCTGCTGCCAGATATATTGGAGCTTCTTTGTATCTTATTTGCTTCTTTTCTCTTGCTGTTTTTAGGATACTTTTTTTCTTCTTAACCAAGCAGATTCTTTTTTCTTTTTTTCCTAGATCTTGTAAAAGTGCTTCATTATTTTTCATTCTTTTTTCTTTCATCTCTTTTTACTCTGTATTTTCAAATAGCCTGTCTTCAAGCTCACTACTTCTTTCTTCTGTTTGATCAATTACACTGTTGAGAGACTCTCACACATTCTTCAGTACAGCATTGAATTTTTCAGCTTTATAATTTCTGCCAGAGTTTTCAAACCTCAGCAAACTAACACAGGAACAGAAAACCAAACACTTCATGTTCTCACTCATAGGTGGCAGTTGAACAATGAGAACACATGGACACAGGGAGGAGAACATCCACATAGGGGCCAGTTGTGGCATGCGGGAGAGCATTAGGACAAATACCTAATGCATGCCGGGCTTTAAACCTGGATGATGGGTTGATAGGTGCAGCAAATCACCATGGCACATGTATACATATGTAACAAATCTGTGCATTCAATACATGTATCCCAGAACTTAAAGTAAAATAAAATTAAAATTAAAAAATCTAAAAAAGAATTATCTCAATTCCTTTGTTAATAATATTGGGAACTGGCCAGACTGTAGGCCCATTTTACTTTTTGTACCATCTATTCCTTGGGGGGGGTCTTAACATTTATTTGGTCTAGGATTTCAAAATCTAATTATGTATGTTGCAACTATTATATTTAAACCTTTGGCAATTACTATGCACCCCAAATAACTTGAGTCAATTATTGATATCACTGAAGTTACAAATAAAGAGATTTTAAAACATTTAGATAATTCAGGTGAAAGTAAGTTATTCATATTAAATTATATGAATAATTTATCTAATATTTTTATTACAGAATATTGAGATAGTTGCCTCTTGGTCCACATGCCATCTGGCTCTTGGAGGCCATAGAGCCCAGAATGACTGGGAAAGGCACTCAACTGGGAAGAAGGAAAGCAATGCTGGAGGAAGGAATCCAAGGCATTCCTCCTCTGGGAGGAAAGTCAAACCAGAAGAATGTTTAAGGCAACCTGATAAACTCAATCCTTAAACCACTCCAGAAGCACTCATGAACAACTGAGGAATATCTTGAGGCAACTGTCTAGCAACTTCTCCAGAAGAAGACACAACTGCTTCTGCTTTAGTAACATTTGTCTCCTTGTTAGGCAGATTCAATGGCCATTTATTTGATGCATGATATACTGGTGAACTTTACAGAGACAATCTGCCTTTAAGATAAAAGGAAACACTTGACCTTATAATCAATCAACAATCAACAAATTACTCGAAGTTGACATTGTTCAGGGGTTTAATCACTGCTAGAGTCAGCCTGGCTTCCCATAGTGAGTGGGGTGGGGGGTTAGGCATTGAGGAAACTATGGAGAATTTGGAGTAAGGAAGCAGTAACCTCACAGAGACAGGGGAAGAAAGGACTTCTCTAGCATCTTCTTTCCTTGACTAATTCCTATCTAAATTCCTAATTTCCCTAACAAGGTGTCTAGCAAAATGTTCCTGTCAACTGAGACAGGGCCCTTACTGAGCAATAAAAGAAGATTCTTCCAATAGGAATATACTGGTATATTTTGGAGATAATCAAGGAATGAGAAATAATAAATGGTGACATTGTTTAACACCCATAATTTAACAACTTATGAGTCAATATTTGTGCAGAGTTCTGAGTTCATAGGGTTAACGTAAACGGAAATAATTATCATTAATTATCAAGCTTTGCAGTCCTTACCCTCAAGGCTATATTACAGAAACAGTCTTAACATCTCTCTGAAGAGATATTAGCCAAACTGACTGAAGAGGAGCATTCTGAGAGCACTATAATTCATCAATCGCAGCACCATCCTGACATTGGGAAGTACATGGAGTGGCACTGGAGTAACATGCACTGGACTACAATTGCATATTCTCTTCTTTCTCATCAAAGATGTGGAGAATTTGTCTTTATTAACTCACAGTTTCTGTTTTGATACAATGGCAATAATAATATAATACTTTCTTTTTTTATAATAATTACTATTTATTAAGCTCTATGTGCATTATCTCGATTCACAAAACATCCCCATGAGATAGGTACTACTGTTTTTTTCTCCCAATGAAAATTTTTAAAAATTATTATTATACTTTAAGTTCTAGGGTACATGTGCCCAACGTGCAGGTTTGTTACCTATATATACATGTGCCATGTTGGTGTGCTGCACCTGTTAACTAGTCATTTACATTCGGTATATCTCCTAATGCTATCCCTCCCCCCTCCCCCCTTCCCCCATCCCACGACAGGCCCCAGTGTGTGATGTTCCCCTTCCTGTGTCCAAGTGTTCTCATGGTTCAGTTCCCACCTATGAGTGATAACACGTGGTGATTGGTTTTCTGTCCTTGCGATAGTTTGCTGAGAATGATGGTTTCTAGCTTCATCTATGTCCCTACAAAGGACATGAACTCATCCTTTTTTATGGCTGCATAATATTCCATGTTGTATATGTGCCACGTTTTCTTAATCCAGTCTATCATTGATGGACATTTGGGTTGGTTCCAAGTCTTTCCTATTTTGAATAGTGCCGCAATAAACATACGTGTGTATGTGTCTTTATAGCAGCATGATTTATAATCCTTTGGGTATATATGCCTAGTAATGGGATGACTGGGTCAAATGGTATTTCTAGTTCTAGATCCTTGAGGAATTGCCACACTGTCTTCCACAATGGTTGAACTAGTTTACATTCCCACCAACAGTATAAAAGCGTTCCTGTTTCTCCACATCCTTTCCAGCAACTATTGTTTCCTGACTTTTTAATGATCGCCATTCTAACTGGTGTGAGATGGTATCTCATTGTAGTTTTGATTTGCATTTCACTGATGGCCAGTGATGATGAGCATTTTTTCATGTGTCTGTTGACTGCATAAATATCTTCTTTTGAGAAGTGTCTGTTCATATCCTTTGTCCAGTTTTTGATGGGGTTGTTTGATTTTCTCTTGTAAATTTTTTTAAGTTCTTTGTAGGTTCTGGATATTAGCCCTTTGTCAGATGGGTAGATTGTAAAAATGTTCTCCCATTCTGTAGGTTGCCTGTTCACTCTGATGGTAGTTTCTTTTGCTGTGCAGAAGCTCTTTAGTTTAATGAGATCCCACTTGTCAATTTTGGCTTTTGTTGCCATTGCTTTTGGTGTTTTAGTCGTGAAATCCTTGCCCATGCCTATGGCCTGAATGGTATTGCCTTTCAGAACCTCAGCAGTACAGGAGTATGGGAGATGCAGTTTGGAGCTCTTCAGTTCTTCAGTTCAGGAGGCCACAGCAAAGGAGGTTGGAAGAGGTGCTGAGCAAGAGAACCTATAAAATCTGTCACAGGTGTAAGGGAAGAGCTTCCAGTGGAAGAGCTTACACTTGAGGGAGGAGAGTTGGGCCAGGTGAAGGGTGTGAAGAAAAGAATCACAGGGAGAGAGATCAGCATATGTGTAGACCCTGAGGTGAAGAGTCCTTGGCACATGGAGCCCTTGTAAGAATACCAGTGAGGCTGGAGGTCAGTGAGTAAGGGAGCCAGCCCAATCCAGAGCATGCAGAAACTCGTAGGCCATGTTAACAATTTAAATTTTTTTCTCAATAATATTAAAAGCTTTTTAAGGGTTTTAAGCAGGGAATCATTATGGTTGTATTAACACTGTTAAAGATAACTCTGGCTGCTGTGTATAGGACGGATTTTAGAGGGCAGCCAGATTAAAGTCAGAGAAAGCTTCAGGAGGCTTCTATTGCAGACCTGGTGAATGGTTTGGTGGAGATGGAGTGAAATGAACTGATTAAAATAGCCACAGAGAGAGAGAATCAATAGGACTTGGAGGAAACAGAGAGGAAACAGAAAATGAACAGAAAATGTACTACAATTTATTATCAGTAAAAACTAATTACTGTTATGAAGTACAAATGCACTCCCTTCCTGCCAAAAGGATCATTCTTACCTCAATATTGTTTTTTTTTTAAAAAAAGGAGTAAACACAGTTCATTTATGGCTTGACTATGTTCACTGTGCACATCATCTTTTAATCAGATGGTGTCTTGATTCTGTATGGTCTGGTTCTTGTTTCTTCAGTTTACCCTTTGTTGTTCTTCTTTTGATGTGCTGTGTTTACTGTATATTTGAATAATTTACTCTATTCTACCTCATAACCTTTGTACTCAGAAGAACAACTCAAGGCCTTCAGTTTTATTACATTACTGTAGGTACAGAAAAGAAGAAACAGTGATGAAAAGAAAGGATGAAAACAGCTGGACTAAGTGTAAAAGATGGATGAAGTACTGCAGGTCATAGAGAAATCAGTGAAGGGCTGAGGGAATTTGACAAAAACAACGAAGAAGGATGGCATGCAGTATTAAGGAACCAGGGCTCCATTTTGAGAAGGAACAGCAAAGTAGCACTTAAATGAGCATGTTTCATACTCCAATGCATGGTATTTCTATGCAAGACCTTGTTTGTGTATTTGTTAACCACCTAATCAACATTTCTTATGCTTGCCTTCCTTTTTGTGAGGAAGTGGCATAGATCATCTAGTGAGATATAAATAAGGACATAGGAAGCTGGACATTATATAAGGACGTAAGCTATGTCTGTCCTTATGTAAATAAGGCCTCTTGTGAGGCCATTTCACAAGTAAGGAAAAAGAGGTCATTAATTTTGAAATACAAAAAGGAAACGAGAACATCAAAGCAATGCAAAGGAGTTAATAGAAGAAAAATAAAAATTGTCTGAAAAATTTCTCTCTTCTACCTCCTCTCTGGCAATTGTTTCCTTAAAATCTGAAAATATGGTTTCATTTCTCATCATTCTTCTGAAACTATCTTAGAAATCCCTGGTGGCCTCTAAATTTATAAATACATCGGCCTTTTATATCATAATGTTCTGTTCTACTTAAATATGAAGCTATATAGACGCACCACTTCTTTCCCAAAATTTAAGTACTTCACTATGAACTACTAATTATAAAAGTAGGACATAGTCATTTTTTAAGAAAAGCAAAAGAAAACAATGCTAAGAAGAAATAAAAATTACTCCAAATTGACAGTTCAGGGTAAAAAACTAAAAACTATTAAATGGTTATGCTTCTCAACCTCTAGTATATCTTTCTGTGAATATACACTCACACATAGAAAAGAATATGCAGTTTTATGTAAATGCACTGTCCATACTCTTTCCTAACCTGCTGTTTTTCACTCAACAATGCCAATAGTTACACCATCAATTTTAACAATAGGTTATTTTAGTTTTCTCTACTTTTTCACTAACATGTTTCAGAACATGAGGAAAGAAGAAAATCTTCTAAATTCTTTGATTGGAGACATCAGAATGCTGATGTCAAAACTGACAGAACCCACCAAAAAAAATCATGCACCCTGTTTATATATGAGTGTTGACATACTTACAAGATTGTTTTCTTGGTTTTATCCATAGTGGTTGGGTTGTGAGACTTAAAAAGGATGTGTTTGATACATGTTTTAAAGGCTGTAAGAAAAACTGGCCAAATGTATACCTCAACTAAGTGGGTCTAGATCTAAGTTTCCAAAACCTTACAAATACTGACTTTTGTTCTGCATTTCATACTTCAAAATACTCATTGCTATTTTCATTTGTTTGATTACTACAAAGTAGAATATCCTTCCACATGTTTATTGATTTATTGGTCATTTACACTTTTCTTTCTGATATACCTTTCAACTCCTTTGTCCTTTTTCCTATCCTGGTGTGTATTATTTGAATTTTATTTTTAATCTATTTATCAAAATTGGAGAATTAACTCTCTATCTGTCATATTAATTGCAAATACTTTTCCTATTTCCTGAGGTTATCTTCAACCTCATTTATTGTATTTTGGCAGCCAAAGTTCTCTAATCTTTCCTTTCCCTCTCTCCCACTTTCTCTATTCTCTTCCTTTATGCAACATGATCAGAAACTTAGAAAGAACTTCCCAAACAAGATATTATACAAATTTTGCCTTATGTTTATTTTAATAATTTTAGAATTGGATTATCTGCATTTAAATATTTGATCCACTCAGAATTTATTTTGGATATTTTTATTATTCCCAATAGCTATCCAGTTATTATATCACCTTTTTTATCACTTTATTTTTATTTTTTTTGCTAATAAATCTCCACTCCCCCAACCAGGCACTCAGTTTTAGATATCACATTCATTAGACTATATTCTAATACCTATGGGCGTAGTCCATGGTTTCCCTGGACTACAGGGAAGATGATTATCTTTTCCATTAATATTAGTCTCTTCCTGAACCATTCAGTTATTTTTATAACTATTCTTTTATAATACATTTTACCATATAAAAGCATATATCTCTTTACTTTTTCTCATGAGAATTCTTTGGATATTCCTCAATTGAAATGTAGAATTATTATTTTTTATTTTTTTTACATCTGTTTATAAGTGTATTAATAAAGACTATTAGAAAGGATACAGATGAACAGTCAGATACAAGATACATAGCACAAAATTTCTAGGTACGATAAAAATAGTTGAACCCAAAACACATAAACTCAAAGATAGAAGAATCTGTTTCCTCAGGAATGTTTTTCTGATATGTTACATTTTCTACTTGCTAGCTGTATGACTTGCCATCTTGAAGCCTTAATATTCTTAACTATTACTGGGGACAAGTGTATAATCAGCTTCATGTGTGTGTTACAATTATTAATCAACTGGTACCTGTCAAATGCTTCGGTCATTGTTCAATAGAGTGAGTGCTCCATAACTTATTATCTCTAATTTCTCAAAATATTTTCAGAAGGCAAAAAATGAAACTTTAATAGTTTTCTTTCAGAAAAACTCTTTTCTAGTATGCTGTCTCCAAATAGCAAAACTTTTGTTTCCTAAGTCCTGCTTTAAGATTCTTACTGATGAATGGATAAGCATTAGTATTATCTTAACTCATCAAGTAGAAAAGGAATTATGTTGCAAAAGTTATTATCCTAAAACACAATTAGTTGTGAATATGACCTAGATCATAAAGATTTAGCATTTTAAATATAATAAACTTATTCATATTCAAAAAATTGAGAAAAAACATTGAGAAATCTCCTCCGTTACACTCTGCAAATGAAAAAAACTGAAACCCAAAAATGATAAGTGACTTTTTCATCGATAATTAGGAAGCTGACTTCATAGCTAGGCATATGACCTGCGTCAAATGGTTTTTATGTCATTGTTCACTCTCCTGTCTCTTATTACCCAACTGCTAATGCAGTAAAATTCTTGGGACTTATTTTTCTCTTTGTTTTCAATAAGTTAATTTTTTTCTGTTGTTATTTTGGCCAATTATTCCTCAGATTCATAATGATATTGTTTAAAAGATTGCCATTATATCTTGACTGTTACTTGTTTGTTTTTTGTCTTTTTTTTTTAAATTTATTTATTATTATTATACTTTAAGTTGTAGGGTACATGTGCATAACGTGCAGGTTTGTTACATATGTATACTTGTGCCATGTTGGTGTGCTGCACCCATCAACTCGTCA
>NW_012108854.1:0-994 GCF_000951045.1 Mandrillus leucophaeus
TCCTTTGGGTATATCCCCAGTAATGGGATGGCTGGGTCAAATGGTATTTCTAGTTCTAGATCCTTGAGGAATCACCACACTGTTTTCCACGATGGTCGAACTAGTTTACAGTTCCACCAACAGTGTAAAAGTGTTCCTATTTCTCCACATCCTCTTCAGTGCCTGCTGTTTCCCGATTTTTAAATGATTGCCGTTCTAACTGGTGTGAGATGGCATCTCATTTGGGTTTTGATTTGCATTTCTCTGATGGCCAGTGATGATGAGCATTTTTTCATGTGTCTGCTGGCTGTATGAATGCCTTCTTTTGAGAAGTGTCTGTTCATATCCTTTGCCCACTTTTTGATGTTTTTTTTTTTTCTTGTAAATTTGATTGAGTTATTTGTAGGTTCTGGATATTAGCCCTTTGTCAGATGAGTAGATTTCAAAAATTTTCTCCCATTCTATAGGTTGCCTGTTCACTCTGATGGTAGTTTTTTTTTGCTGCGCAGAAGCTCTTTAGTTTAATTAGATCCCGTTTGTCAATTTTGGCTTTTGTTGCCGTTGCTTTTGGTGTTTTTGACATGAAGTCCTTGCCCATGCCTATGTCCTGAATGGTATTCCCTAGGTTTTCTTCTAGGGTTTTTAGGGTGTTAGGTCTAACATTTAAGTCTCTAATCCATCTTGAATTAATTTTCATATAAGGAGTAAGGAAAGGATCCAGTTTCAGCTTTCTACTTATGGCTAGCCAATTTTCCCTGCACCAAATATGAAATAGGGAATCCTTTCCCCGTTTCTTGTTTTTGTCAGGTTTGTCAAAGATCAGATGACTGTAGATGTGTGGTATTATTTCTGAGGGCTCTGTTCTGTTCCATTGGTCTGTATCTCTGTTTTGGTACCAGTACCATGCTGCTTTGGTTATTGTAGCCTTGTAGTATAGTTTGAAGTCAGGTAGCATGATGTCTCCAGCTTTGTTCTTTTGGCAATTCGGGGTCTTTTTTGGTTCCATATGAACTTT
>NW_012108855.1:0-1186 GCF_000951045.1 Mandrillus leucophaeus
CTGAGGCAGGAGAACTGCTTGAACCTAGGAGGCAGAGGTTGCAGTGAGCCGAGATCAGGCCACTGCACTCCAGCCTGGGCGACAGAGCGAGACTCCACCTCCAAAAAAAAAAAAAAAAAAAAAAAAAAAATTTAGCCAGGCATGGTGGCAGGTGCCTGTAATCCCAGTTACTCAGGAAGCTGAGGCAGAATTGCTTGAACCCAGGAGGCAGAGGTTGCAGTGAGTCAAAATGGCACCACTGCACTCCAGCCTGGGAGACAGAGCAAGACTCCATCTCCAAATAAATAAATAAATAAATAAAGTAAAATACCCTACCACAGGAAAGAAAGCCTGGGGCTCCCCTACTGAACTGAGGTCCTCAAAGGGGAGCTGAAGTAGTCTCAAATTGGTGCCATCCCCTAGTTACCAGCAAAAGCAAATTCTTTCTGGAGGAAAACTTTCCTACTTACCAGTCCAGGTCCATTGAACTCTCATAGATTAAAATCAAACAATAAGCTCAGAAACACCAATAAATACAGAAGAAGGTAAGCCACTAAGACTGAGTCAACAGAAATAATGAAAACCAGATTTAGTGCCCAAGTCAACAGAAAAAAACAACAAAAAACAGATTTACTTATCCAAGGATAGCAAATACTGGAATTCCCAGATGTGACACACAGTGTAGCTATGCCTGAATTGCTTTTTAAAAATAGACAATAGGATAGGTGCAGTGGCTCACGCCTGTAATCCCAGTACTTTGGGAGCTCAAGGTGGAAGGAATGCTTGACTCCAGGAGTTCAAGAGCATCTTGGGCAACATAACGAGACCTTGTATCTATTATTTTTTTTAAAAGGATAGAAGATATAATCAGGGAAAAGAGAATCTAGTGTCTATGTTCATGGAACATTATTGCCTATAAATAAAATCAGCCTCATTATTCAATTACCTTTTGAACAAATAAGTGAAAAAAATCTATTATTGGCTCAGTGGCTCACGCCTGTAATCCCAGCACTTTGGGAGGCCAAGGCGGGTGGATCACGAGGTCAGGAGATCAAGACCATCCTGACTAACACAGTGAAACCCCATCTCTACTAAAAACACGAAAAAATTAGCCGGGCGTGGTGGTGGGCACCTGTAGTCCCAGCTACTCGGGAGGCTGAGGCAGGAGAATGGCGTGAACCCAGGAGGCGGAGCTTGCAGTGAGCCA
>NW_012108856.1:0-1570 GCF_000951045.1 Mandrillus leucophaeus
CAGCCTGGCCAACATAGTGAAACCCCATCTCTACTAAAAAAAAACACAAAAAATCAGCTGGGCATGGTGGCGAGCACCTGTAATCCCAGCTACTCAGGAAACTGAGGCAGGAAAATCGCTTGAACCTGGGAGGTGGAGGTTGCAGTGAGCCAAGATTGTGCCATTGGACTCCAGCCTGGTCAACAAGAGCAAAACTCTGTCTCAAAAAAAAATAAATAAAAAATAAAATAAAAAATTCATGCTAGGGAAAGGAAATGAAGTTAAAAGCAAAACATTCAAGATTCTCAGGGTGATTGGTAGGCCAGATCATTTAGTACCTTGCCTTGTGCTCCCTATAAATACAGTCACAAAGCATTCTTTCTTCCTTGACAAGATAGAGTGGGCTCTAGCTTGCTCAGAGCAGCTGGGACTGGGGGATGCCCAGGTTTTCGTATCAATGTAAGGCACCGAGTGATGTTGCATGATCCAAACCAGACGGCTGTGTGTCGGTGCAGTGGGGGGCCTTGACCTTTGTTTCTAGGCCATGATTTTATGCATGTAAATTCTCCCCCTGACAGTAGTCTCCTTGGAGACTGGGCCATATCTTCAGCTCACTTTGCATCTCTCCTAGCCGCAGGGCACAGCATTTGTGAGACTAAACATTTCATAGACATGTCTCGAAACAGCCAGTTGGGCAGCTTTGAGACAGGAAGGTGCCCCTCTACAGAGAGACCTGGAGCTGCAGCTTCCTGCCGCTCCTCATCCAGCCAGTGTTCACCTTTGGCTGAACTCTTATTTATTTATGTATTTTTTTGAGACGGAGTCTCGCTCTGTCACCCAGGCTGGAGTGCAGTGGCCGGATCTCACCTCACTGCAAGCTCCGCCTCCCGGGTTTACGCCATTCTCCTGCCTCAGCCTCCCGAGTAGCTGGGACTACAGGTGCCGCCACCTCGCCCGGCTAGTTTTTTTTAGTGGAGACGGGGTTTCACCATGTTAGCCAGGATGGTCTCGATCTCCTGACCTCGTGATCCGCCCGTCTCGGCCTCCCAAAGTGCTGGGATTACAGGCTGGAGTCACCGCGCCCGGCCAAGAATTACTTTTAAGTTGCTTAAAGGCACATTATCTTCTTGTGTGGCTAACCATTTCTTTTGCAATCTGAATGATGCAATTAAATTGCTTAGACATCTTTGTTATACATTGTGTCCAACCCTAGACTCTAGATTCTAAATTATTCAAATGTACCTTAATTTTTATTGTTGCTCTGATTTCACATAGAAACGAAAATGTCTAGGATACATTTGTGATGATTCTTAAACCTGACCCTGGGAGAAAATCTACTAAAGGATAAAGTTTGCCAGCCCATCAGGTTGACTGCCCAGATGCTTGTCTTCCCTCCGAAAGGATCTCTGGTTACACTAACATGACATTGGGGAGCAGCTTTCTCTCCGCCTCCCGGGTTTATGCCATTCTCCTGCCTCAGCCTCCCAAGTAGCTGGGACTACAGGCGCCCGCCACCTCGCCTGGCTAGTTTTTTGTATTTTTTTTAGTAGAGACGGAGGTATCAGCTTTCCTACTTTTATAAGAGGAAGGC
>NW_012108857.1:0-1938 GCF_000951045.1 Mandrillus leucophaeus
TGTTTGTATTTTTTTTGTTTTTTGAGACGGAGTCTCGCTCTGTCGCCCAGGCTGGAGTGCAGTGGCGCGATCTCGGCTCACTGCAAGCTCTGCCTCCCAGGTTCACACCATTCTCCTGCCTCAGTCTCCCGACAGCTGGGACTACAGGCGCCTGCCACCACACCTGGCTAATTTTTTGTATTTTTAGTAGAGACAGGGTTTCTCCGTGGTCTCGATCTCCTGACCTCGTGATCCGCCTGCCTCGGCCTCCCAAAGTGCTGGGATTACAGGCGTCAGCCACTGTGCCTGGCCAATTTTTGAATTTTTTGTAGAGACAGGGATTCACCATGTTAGCCAGGCTGGTCTTGAACTTCTGAGCTCAAGCAATCTGCCCACCTCAGCCTTCCAAAGTGCTATTCATTTTTCTTTGCTTTTTCTCCTCTTTCTTCTTTACTTTGGATCGGATGGTTGTTGTTCTTTCCTTTTCTTTGTTTTTTTCTTTCGAGATGGAGTTTTGCTCTTATTGCCCAGGCCGGAGTACAATGGCACTATCTCTGCTCACCACAACCTCCGCCTCCCGGGTTCAAGTGGTTCTTCTGCTTCAGCCTCCTGAGTAGCTGGAATAACAGACATGCACCACCACGCCCGGCTAATTTTGTATTTTTCGTAGAGAAGGGATTTCACCATGTTTGTTAGGCTGGTCTCAAACTCCTGACCTCAGGTAATCCACCCACCTTGGCCTCCCAAAATGCTGGGATTACAGTAGTGAGTCACCACGCCAGCCCCCACTTTTTTTTTTTTTTTGGTGACAGAGTCTTGTTCTGTCGCTCATGCTGGAGTGCAGTGCAGTGCAGTGGTGCAATCTCAGCTCACTGCAACCTCCGCTTCCTGGGTTCAAGTGATCCTCCAACCGCAGCCTCCTGAATAGCTGGGACTACAGGTGCACACCACCATCCCTGGCCAATTTTTGTATTTATTTATTTATTTATTTTTTGGAGACAAAGTCTCGCTCTTGTCGCCCGGGCTGGAGTGCAATGGCGAGATCTCAGCTCACTGCAACCTCCACCTCCCGGACTCAAGTGATTTTCCTGCCTCAGCCTCCTGAGTAGCTGGGATTACAGGCGCCTGCCACCACACCCGGCTAATTTTTGCACTTTTAGTAGAGACAGTGTTTCGCCATGTTGTCCAGGCTGGTCTCAAATTCCTGACCTTAGGTGATCTGCCTGCCTCAGCCTCCCAAAGTGCCTGGGATTATAGGCGGGAGCCATTGCACCTGGCCAATTTTTGTACTTTTTGTAGGGACAGGGTTTCACCATGTTAGCCAGGCTGGTCTTGAATTCCTGAGCTCAAGCAATCTGCCCACCTCAGCGTTCCAAAGTGCTATTCATTTTTTTTTGCCTTTTCTCCTCTTCTTTAGTTTGGATGGTTGTTTTTCTTTTCTTTTCTTTTCTTTTTTTTTTGGGATAAGGTCTTGCTCTGTTGCCTAGGCTGGAGTGCAGTAGTGCATTCATGGCTCACTGTAGCCTCAATCTTCCGTGCTCAAGCCATCCTCCCACCTCAGCCTCCCAAGTAGCTGAGACTACAGGTATGCACCAGCACACTTGGCTGAGTTTATTTTTGTATTTTTTTTTTGATAGAGATGGAGTCTTGCTATGTTGCAGAAGCTGGTCTCGAACTCCTGGGCTCAAGGGATCCTCCTACTTTGGCCTCCCAAATCACTGGGATTACAGGCATGAGCCGCTGCACCTGGCCCAGCTTGGCTAGTTTCTGTTGATCTTCAAGTTCATCAATTCTGTCTTCTGTCACCTCAAGTCTATTGTTAAACTCCTATAGTGAATTTTTCATTTCAGTTACTGTTCTTTTCAACTCTGGAATTCCCTTCCCTTTTCTTTGTAACCAGTCAAACCATTTGTGTGTGTGTGTGTATATATATATATGTGTGTGTGTGTATATATATAT
>NW_012108858.1:0-1329 GCF_000951045.1 Mandrillus leucophaeus
TGGCCAGATTTTCCCCCCCATTAAATACTACTATTTATATAATTAAATTTTAGTTTATGCACCAATTTGAATGAATACTTGATAAATGTCTCTACTTCTAAATTATAACTTCCGTTAGAATGGAAGTCAGGTACACTTTTACCCACTATTGTATTGCACTTAAACAGGAACTGTTGAGTGGGTGAATAATTAATAAAATGAGCAAATAGTTCTCATCCTTAAGAACATTCTAAATCAGTAGGAAGAAAGAATGAGTAACTGTAGTTATGCCTTGCTTAATGATGGGGATACTGTATTAGTCTGTTCTCATGCTGCTAATAAAGACATACTTGAGGTAATTTATAAAGGAAAGAGGTTTAATGGACTCACAGTTCCACATGGCTGGGGAGGCCTCACAATCATGGCAGAAGGCAAACGAGAAGCAAAGGCATGTCTTACATGGCAGCAGGCAGGAGAAGCTTGTGCAGGGGAACTCCCATTTATAAAACCATCAGATGGATCTGAGACTTACTATCACGAGAACAGTATGGGGGAAACCGCCCCCATGATTCAAATATCTCCACCTGGCCTTGCCCTTGACATGTAGAGATTATTACAATTCAAGGTAAAATTTGGGTGAGGACACAGCCAAACCATATCAGATACATTCTGAGAAATGCATGTTTCTGTGATTTCATAATTGTGTGAACATCATGAGCATACTTACACCAACCTAGATGATACAGCCCACTCCCCACCTAAGGCTACATGGTGGAGCCTTTTGCTCCCAGGCTCCAAACCTGTATGGCATGTTACTGTACTGAATAGTGTAGGCAATTGTAACACAATGGTAAGTATTTATGTCTCTAAACATAAAGAAGATACTGTAAAGTACAGTGTAAAAGATAAAAAATGGTACACCTTATAGGGAAATTACCATGAATGAAGATTTCAGGCCAAAAAGTTACTGTGAGTGAGTCAGTGAGTGGTGAGTGAATGTGAAGGCCTAGGAAATTACTGTAAACTACTGTAGACTTTATAAATACTGTACACTTAGAATACCCAACAATTATTAAAATTTTTTCTTTTTAATAATAAATTTACCTTAACTTTCTGTAATTTTTTACTTTATAATTTTGTTTTTAACATTTTGATCCTTCTATAATAAATGTAGCTTAAAACACATTGTACAGTTGTACATAATTTTTTGTTATATTCTTATTCTAAAGCTTTTGTCTAGTTTTATTTATTTATTTTTTTTTCCTTTTTTATTAAAAACAAAGACACAAACACACATTTAGTCTTCCTGGGCACTACGGTTAATATCTGTAATCCCAGCACTCTGGGAGG
>NW_012108859.1:0-1498 GCF_000951045.1 Mandrillus leucophaeus
AAAAAAAAAAAAAAAAAAAGCCAGGTGTGGTGGTTAATGCCTGTAATCTCTGCACTTTGGAAGGCCGAGGCGGGCAGATCACCTGAGGTCGGGAGTTCGAGACTAGCCTGACCAACATGGAGTAAACCCGTCTCTACTAAAAATACAAAATTAGCCGGGTGTGGTGGCACATGCCTGTAATCCCAGCTACTCAGGAGACTTGAGGCAGGAGAATCACTTGAACCTGGGAGGCGGAGGTTGCGGTGAGCCAAGATTGCACCATTGCACTCCAACCTGGGCAACAAGAGCGAAACTCCGTCTCGAAACAAACAAAAAAAGTAGCATTTTATATGCCAACTGTGACCAATCTGAAAAAGAAATTTAAAAGTAATCTCATTTATAATAGTCACAAATAAAATTAAATACCTAGGAATTAACCAAAGAAATGAAAAATCTTTATTATAAAATACTGATGAAAGAAATTGAAGAGGACACCAAAAAATGGAAAGATACTTTATGTTCATGCATTAGAAGAATTAATATTGTTAAAATGTCCATACTACCCAAAGCAGTCTACAGATTCACTGAAATCCTTATCAGAATACCAATGACATTCTTCACAGAAACAGAAAAAATAATCCTAAAATTTATATGGAACCACAAAAGACCCGAAATAGCCAGAGCTATCCTAAGCAGAAAGAACAAAACTGGAGAAATCCCATTAGCTAACTTCAAATTATACTACAGAGACAAACCTGCGCATCCTGCACACGTATCCCGAACTTAAAATAAAAGTTGAGGCGGGGTGTGGTGGCTCACGCCTGTAATCCCAGCACTTTGGGAGGTCGAGGCAGGCGGATCATGAGGTCAGGAGATCAAGACCATCCTGGCTAACACGGTGAAACCCCATTTCTACTAAAAATACAAAAAATTAACCAGGCGTGGTGGCGGGCACCTGTAGTCCCAGCTACTCGGGAGGCTGAAGCAGAAGAATGGCGTGAACCCGGGAGGCAGAGCTTGCAGTGAGCAGAGATCACGCCACTGCACTCCAGCCTGGGCAACAGAGCGAGACTCTGTCTCAAAAAATAAATAAAAATAAATAAAAGTTGGAAATTAAAAAATATATATATTACACGACCAGGCGCAGTAGCTCAAGCCTGTAATCCCAGGACTTTGGGAAGGCAAGGCGGGCGGATCACCTGGGGTCAGGAGTTCAAGACCAGCCTGACCAACATGGTGAAACCCCATCTCTACTAAAAATACAAAAATTAGCCGGGCATGGTGGCGGGTGCCTGTAATCCCACCTACTCGGGAGGCTGAGGCAGCAGAACTGCTTGAACCCAGGAGGTGGAGGTCACAGTGAGCGGAGATTGCGCCATTGCACTCCAGCCTGGACAACAGAGTGAGACTTCATCTCAAAAAAAAAAAAAAAAAAAAATTGGCAGGGCTCACACCTGTAATCCTACCACTTTGGGAGGCTGAGGTAGGAGGATCACCTGAGATCAGGAGTTCGAGACTA
>NW_012108860.1:0-1520 GCF_000951045.1 Mandrillus leucophaeus
TGTAGCACTCACCGCAATAAGAAATCAAGTGAATTGCGCTTCATTTTTAAAAACCTTTTGCTTATTATGTTGTTGTTTAACAACTTAAAAGCTATCTGTAGACCAGAAATAGCAAATAATTTTAATATAGCAAAAAATAGATATATTTGAATGGACGCATTCAAAATATATAAAGAACTCCTATAGATTACAAAGAAAATGACAAACACCCCAGTATATCAATGAGCAGAAACATTTGAAAAGGTCTTTTCCATAAGAAGTTATCTAAATGAACAATAGGTATGAGAAAACCACTGCACTCCAGCCTGGGCAACAGAATGGGACTCTGTCTAAAAAAAAAAAAAAAAAAAAAAAAAGAACTCCTATAGATTACAAAGAAAATGACAAACACCCCAATATATCAATGAGCAGAAACATTTGAAAAGGTCTTTTCCATAAGAAGTTATCTAAATGAACAATAGGTATGAGAAAACCAAAATAGGATATCTCCATACACATGGTAGAATGGCTATAATTTAAAAGACTGAAAATATTAAGTGTGTGGGAAGGTACAGCACCTGGAAATGGCCTGTATCTTTCATAGAAATGTAAAATAATACAACTTCTTTGCAAAACTCTGTGACCATTTTCTACCCATTCACCAAACGATTTCATCCCTAGGTTTAGATACCCAGGAAAATAAGTAAAATAAGTATAAGTATGTATATTCACAAACATAATTGTACAAGAATATTCATAGTTACTTATGCACAGCAGCCAATAAGTAAACCTGTCTCCCATCAGAAAAATGGATATCAAATTGTGTGATAATCATACCATCAATAGGATATTACTTGGCCAAAACAAAATGAAACAAGAGAAAAACACAATCCAACAAATTAGTGTCATATATAACCACCTAAGTAAGAAAAGTCAAAACAAGAGAACATACTAAATGATTCCTTTTTTTTTTTTTTTTTTTTGGAGACGGAGTCTTGCTCCGTTGCCCAGGCCGGAGCGCAGTGGCGCGATCTCAGCTCCGCTTCCTAGGTTCAATAAATTCTCCCTGCCTCAGCCTCCCAAGTAGCTGGGATTACAGGCACCTGCCACCATGCCTGACTAATTTTTGTATTTTCAGTAGAGACAGGGTTTTGCCATGTTGGCCAGGCTGGTCTCGAACTCCAGACCTCAGGTGATCTGCCCACCTTGGCCTCGCAATGTCTTAGGATGACAGGTGTGAGCCACCAGGCCTGGCCAAAATGATTCCATTTTTATGAAGCACACGAATAAGCAAAATCAATCTATGGTGGCTGCTATAGTTTAGATATTGGTCCCCTTGAAATCACATGTTTAAATGTGGTCCCCAGTGTTGGAGGCGGGGGTTAATGGGAGGTGTTTGGGGCATGGGAGTGGATCCCTCATGAATAGAATAATCCCCACCCTGGGAGAAGGTAGTGAGTGAATCGAAGAGTGAATTAAACACAGCCAAGGGAAGACCCAAGTCTCATACTTCTCTTGCATATTCCAAAGTTCCAGGGAAA
>NW_012108861.1:0-1666 GCF_000951045.1 Mandrillus leucophaeus
CGAGACTCCGTCTCAAAAAAAAAAAAAAGCAAACAAACAAAACAAAAAGAAATAGCTTAAAGTTTTCTCAGTTTTAATTTCTAATATCATAAACACACATAAGATACAACTCATAATTAAAGTCTCTTTTAGGCCAAGCGAGGTGGCTCACAACTGTAATCCAAGCACTTTGGGAGGCCAATCAGGAGGATCACTTGCACCCAGAAGTTTAAGACCAGCCTTGGCAACAGAGGGAAACCCCATCCCTACTACACACACACACACACACACACACACAAAAGTTGGGCATGGTGGTCCATACCATTAGGATTGCTTGAGCTGGAGAGTTTGAGCCTGCAGTTAGCTATGATTATACTACTGTGCTCTAGCCTGGGCAACAGAGCAAGACCCTATCTCAAAATAACTAACTAAATAAAAAGTCTCAGCTGGGCATGGTGGCCCACGCCTGTAATCCCAGCACTTTGGGAGGCCAAGGCAGGTGGATCACTTGAGGCCAGGAGTTCAAGACCAGCCTCGCCAACATAGAGAAACCCTGTCTCTACTAAAAATACAAAAAATTAGCCAGGCGTGGTGGTGGACGCCTGTAGTCCTAGCTACTCAGGAGGCCGAGGTAGGAGAATGACGTGAATCTGGGAGGCGGAGCTTGCAGTGAGCCGAGATCGCACCACTGCACTCCATCCAGCCTGAGCGACAGAACGAGACTCCGTCTCAAAAAAATATATATATATTATCCGGGTGTGGTGGTATTTGCCTGTAAATCCCAGCTACTCGGGAAGGCTGAGACATGAGAATCGATTGAACCTGGGAGGTGGAGGCTGCAGTGTGCCGTGATCATGCCACTAAACTCTAACCTGGGCGATGTAGTGAGGCCGGACACGGTGGCTCACTCCTGTAATCCCAGCACTTTGGGAGGCTGAGGCAGGTGAATCATCTGAGGTCAGAAGATCAAGACCAGCCTGACCAACATGGTGAAACCCTATCTCCACTAAAAATACAAAAATTAACTGGGCGTGGTGGTGGGCACCTGTAATTCCAGCTACTTGGGAGGCTGAAGCAGGAGAATCACTTGAACCCAGGAAGCAGAGGTTGCAATGAGCCAAAATCATGCCATTGCACTCCAGCCTGGGTAGCAGAGCAAGACTCCGTCTCAAAAAAAAAGAAAAAGAAAGAAAGAAAGAAATAGGTTAAATTTATTTTAATAGGATATTTCACTTGTATATAAAAGATGATCATTTCAACATAAAAATTAATGTTTAAAATATTAGTGTTATTTTTTCCATACGAAATCTTTGACATTGGTGTATATTTTACACTTACAGCACATCTCAATTTGAACTAGCCACATTTCTTTCTTTTTTTTTTTTAGATGGAATCTTGCTCTGTCGCCCAGGCTGGAGTGCAGTGGCAGGATCTCGGCTCACTGCAACCTCCGCCTTCTGGGTTCAAGCGATTCTCCAGCTTAGCCTCCCAAGTAGCTGGGACTACAGGCGCACGCCGCCATGGCTGGCGAATTTTTTGTATTTTAGTAGAGACGGGGTTTCGCCGTGTTGCCCAGGCTGGTCGCGAATTCTTGAGCGCAGGCAATCCGCCCGCCTTGTTGGCCTCACAAAGTGCTGGGATTACAGGTGTGAGCCAACGCGCCCGGCCTCTTTTTTTTTTTTTTTTT
>NW_012108862.1:0-4682 GCF_000951045.1 Mandrillus leucophaeus
CCTAACTCATTCTATGAGTACAGCATCATTATTATATCAAAACCTAACTGTGACATAACAACAAAAGAAAACTTCAGGCCAATATCCTTGATGAATGTAGATGCAAAAATCCTCAATAAAATGCTAAAAAACTCCATCCTCAATAAAATACTAGCAAACTGCATCCTCAATAAAATACCAGCAAACTGAATCTAGCAGCACATCAAAAAGCTAATCCCCCAGATCAAGTAAGATTAATCCCTGGGATGCAAGTTTGGTTCAATATATGCAAAGCAATAAATGTAATTCACCAGATAAACAGAACTAAAAACAAAAAACACACGATCATCTCAATAGATGCAGAAAAGTCTTTCAATAAAAATCAACATCCCTTCCTGTTAAAAATCCTCCACAAACTAAACATTTGAAAAACATACTTCGGCGGGGTGTGGTGGCTCCTGCCTGCAATCCCAGCACTTTGGGAGGCCAAGGCGGGCAGATCATGAGGTCAGCAGATCAAGACCATCCTGGCTGACACGGTGAAACCCCATCTCTACTAAAAATACAAAAAATTAGCCAGGCGTGGTGGTGGGTGCCTGTAGTCCCAGTTACTTGGGATGCTGAGGCAGGAGAATGGAGTGAACCTGGGAGGTGGAGCTTGCAGTGAGCTGAGATCATGCCCTTGCACTCCAGCCTGGGCGACAGAGCAAGGCTCAGTCTCAAAAAAAAAAAAAAAAAGAAAAAGAAAAAAGAAAAACATACTTCAAAATATATACATGCCCTCTATGGAAAATACACAACCAATATCATACTGAATGGGCACAAAGTGGAAGCATTCCCCCTTGAAAACTGGAAACAAGCAAGGAGAAAACAGGCAAGAGAAAGAGACAGCAGCCAGAGGTCCTCTCTTGCCACTCCAGCTCGACATAGTACTGGAAGTCCTAGCCAGAGCAATCGGACCAAAGGAGGAAATAATAAGCATTCAAATAGAAAGAGAGGAAGTAAAATTATCCCTGTTTGCAGATAATATGATTCTATACCTAGAAAACCCCACAGTCTCTGGACAGATGCTCCTTGACCCAATAAACAACTTCAACAGAGTTTCAGGATACAAAATCAATGTAAAAAAAAAATCAGTAGCATTTCTATACAACAACAGCATCAATGATGACTGCCAAATCAAGACTGTAGTCTCATTCACAATAGCCATGAAAAGAATAAAATATCTAGAAATACAGCTAACCAAGGAGCAGAAAGACCTCTACAATGAGAATTACAACACCTGCTCAAAGAAATCAGAGATCAAACAAGCAAATGGAAAAACATTTTATATTTATGGATAGGAAGAATTAATATTGTTAAAATGGTTGTTCTGGCCAGAGCAATTTATAGACTCCATGCTATTTCTATCAAACTACCAATGACATTTTTCACAGAATTAGAAAAAAATATGCTAAAATTTATTGGAAACCACAAAGAACCCAAATAACCTGGGCAATCTAAAGCAAAAAGAAAAAATCTGGAGGCATCACATTACCTGACTTAAAAGTATACTACCAGGCTACAGTAACCAAAACAGCATGCAACTGGTTTAAAATCAGACATGTAGACTCGTGGAACAAAGGAGAGAGCCCAGAAATAATGCTGCACATGCACAACCATCTGATCTTTGACAAAATTGACAAAAACAAGCAAGGAGAAAAGATTCCTTATTCAATAAATGGTGCTGTGATAACTGGCTAGCTATATGCCGAAGGCTGAAAGTGGACCCCTTCCTTATACCATATACGAAAATCAACTCAAGGTGGATTAAAGACTTAAATGTAAAACCTACAACTGGAATAAGAACCCTGGAAGATAACCTAGGAATACTGTTCTGGACATAGGACCCAGCAAAGATTTCATGACAAAGACACCAAAAGCAGTTTCGACAAAAACAAAAATTGACAAATGGGACCTAATTAAACTAAACAGCTACTGCACAGAAAAGGAAACTCTTGACAGAGCAAACAGGCAGCCTACAAAATGAGAGAAAATATTTGCAAACTATGTATTTGGAAAAGATCTAATAACCAGCATCTATGAGGAACTTAAACAAATTAACAAGCAAAAACCAAACAACCTTGTAAAAAAAGTGGGAAAAAACATGAATAGACACTTTTCAAAAGAATGCCCACATGCAGCCAAAAAGTACGTGAAAAACATCACTGATTATAAAAGAAATGCAAATCAAAACCCTAATTAGATGCAACCTCACTCCAGTCAGAATGACTATTAATAAAAAGTCAAAATATAACAGATGTTGTCAGGGTTACAGAAAGAAATGAATTTTTATATACTGCTGATAGGAGTGTAAATTAGTTCAGCCACCATGGAAAGCAGTCTGGAGTTTTCTCAAAGAACTTAACGCAGAGTTACTATTCAACCCATCATCCCATTAATGAGTATATATCCAAAGGGAAACAAATTCCACCAAAAAGACACATGCATGTGTATGTTCATCAAAACACTATTCACAGTAGAAAAGACACAGAATCAACCTTGATGCTCATCACTGGTGGCTTGGACAAAGAAAATGTAGCACATGTATACCATGATATACTATGCAGCCATTAAAGAAAAAACAAAACAAAACTCAAATTATGTCCTTTGCTGCAACATGGATGCAGCTGGAGGACATTATCCTAAACAAGTTAACGCAAGAACAGAAGACAAAATACCACACGTTCTCACTTATAGGTGGGAACTAAACATTGAGTACACATGGATACAATGATGGAAGCAATAGACACTGTGACCCACTCCAAGAGGATGGTGGGAGAAGAGTAATGGTTGAAAAAGTACCTATTGGGTACTATGCTCACTACCTGGCTGATGAAATCATTTATACACCAAACTCCGGTGACAAGCAACTTACCATGTAACAAACTTGCACATACACTCACTGAGCCTAAAATAAAAGTTGAAAAAAGTATCATCTCTGTTTAGGTAACCAAGATCTGAATGAATAAAAAGATCCTTTTACTGACTGATGCACACCAGGAGACACAGTCTCCAAGCAAACTTTGAAGTGATTAATCAGGAGAAGAGATTTATAAGGTTTTTAGGATATAAAATATCCTGAAATGTGATCTGCCAGCAAAACAATATACCTGCTGGCATGACCAAGAACAAAAGGACAAAAGGTGACTTAACATTCTCTTGAGAAAATTGCATTTAGTTATGCAAATCAGCTTTAACTGAGGTAAACTGGAATTTTCCAGAAAGGGGAGAACGACGCACTTAAAAAATGTAGGAAAGATAAAAATTCAGAATCATTCTATAAAATAAAACTCTTCAACCTCACCCCCTAAAATGTTCTTTCCAGGTTTTCACAACATCAGTGGTAGTGATGTTGCCAAATGTTGATGCACCATGATTGGGTCTTAAGAGAGACCCTCACATTTGTTCAGAATTTTGATTTTAAGTCATTATCTTGACCATTTGTCATGTAAGCAGCTACATAGAAGGATTTAAGACTCTGGGTGGTGTACAGTGTGCGACAGAAATTTTGAACAGACAAGAGGAGCATTAGTAACCCCTTGAAATGCCCATGACGCAGGAGCCAACTCCTCCAGGGATGAGCCAGGAGAAGAAATCCCAGTCATGACTCTCTGTAGAGTTCTTGGTTATAGATATGAAGTTGTTTTACACAGTCATTATGTTTATTAATTTTTCATTATCTGAACCTCTTTATTGATCTCAAGTGTTCCTGAGAACTACCTGGTGACACAGGTAGAGCATTCTTCTTTCACACAAGCCTCTTCTATAAGCAAAGATGACATCCATCTAGTCCTGCTCAGATTTGGACCACAGTCTTTCAGTTTTTATTTCCCCTTTAGGCAGCAGTTCAATTTTTTAGTCTTATCTCATTAAAACAGTTGATCTGCTGCCCAAAGAAGAAATAAAAACTGAAAGTCTGTGGTTAATCTCTTGTAGACATTTTAAAAACCATAGAACACCAACCTCTAATGAGATTTTCTTTCTTTTATGGTTATAAGAGATACAGTCCTTAGGGCAGCACAGCATTTTCCAGTGTTTTTCAGTGATGATTAGATTGCCTAGTTTTTCACCAATGCTCTACCATTTCCTTTAGAAATTTAATAGTTTCTATTAAATATATATTTACCTAACTTGCCACAATCTTGTTTTCCATATCAAAAAGAAAACATTTGGAGATATTATAGGCTGAATGTCTGTGTGTCTCCCAGAATGCATACGTTGAAATCCGAACCCTTATTGTGATGGTATTAGAGGTGGCTTTGGAAGGTAGTTACGGTTATAAGAATGGGACCCTCATGAATGCAATTAGTGCCCTTATTTAAGGGAATGCAGAAACCTTGCTTGCACCTTCCACCATGTGAGGATGCAATGAGAAGGTGCCATCTATGAACCAGGAAGCAGATCCTCACCAGATGCTAAATCTGCTGGTTCTTTGATTTAGGATTTCCCAGCTTCCAGAACTGTAAGAAATAAATATCTGTTGTTTAAACCATTCAGTCTGTGGAATTTTATCTGGCAATTCAGTCTGGCAATCCTAGCAAACTAATATGTCTTCCTACGTTAAGCAACTACAATACTGGATAAGACATATGAAATAATGATGTTCAACATTGTACAATACACAGCACAGGACTATGATACATGAGAAGTGGAACACAATC
>NW_012108863.1:0-1121 GCF_000951045.1 Mandrillus leucophaeus
TAGCCGGGCGAGGTGGCGGGTGCCTGTAGTCCCAGCTACTCGGGAGGCTGAGGCAGGAGAATGGCGTAAACCTGGGAGGTGGAGCTTGCAGTGAACTGAGATCCGGCCACTGCACTCCAGCCTGGGTGACAGAGCGAGACTCCGTCTCAAAAAAAAAAAAAAATTTGTTGCCTGGGCCCAGTGGCTCATGCCTGTAATCCCAGCACTTTGGGAGGCAGGGGTGGGTAGATCAGCTGAGGTCAGGAGTTCAAGACCAGCCTGGCCAACATGGTAAAACCCTGTCTCTAATGAAAATACAAAAATTACCCTAGCATGGTGGCATGCACCTGTAATCCCAGCTACTTGGGAGGCTGAGACAGGAGAATGGCTTGAACCTGGGAGGCAGACGTTGTAGTGAGCTGAGATCACGCCACTGTTCTCCAGCCTGGGTGACAGGGTGAGACTCCATCTCCAAAAAAAACACAAAAATAAATAAATAAATAAATTTGTTGAAGTTTGTTTTATGAGGCAGGACATGGTCCATTTTCGGTGAATATTGCATATGCACATAAAAACAATGTGTATTCTGTTTTGCTTGTGCACTTGAAAGTAACGTGTATTCTGCTTACTGTGGAGTATTCTGTAAACGCCCATCAGATCCAGTTGGTAGCTGATGGTGTTCAGTTTTTCTATATTCTTGCTAGTATTTTTTTCTACTTTTCTATCAATTGCTCTAAAAGGAGTGTTGTCATCTCATTGTAACTGTGGATTTGTGCATTTTTCCTTTTAATTCTGTCAGTGTTTTGCTTTATATATCTTAAAACTCTGTTGTTAGCACATACACATTTAGGATTGTTATGTCTTCATGGTGAATTGACCCTTTTGTTGTTAGGTAGTGTCCCTGTTTATGCCTGCTAATTTGACTTGTTCTGAGACCTAGTTTGCCTGATATTAATATAGCCACTCTTTCTTCCTTATTTTTTAGAAGGATTAAAAAATAAAATAAGGTTGGGTGCAGTGGCTCAAGTCTGTAATCCCAGCACTTTGGGAGGCTAAGACGGGCGGATCACGAGGTCAGGAGATCGAGACCATCCTGGCTAACATGGTGAAACCCCGTCTCTACTAAAAAATACAAAAAACTA
>NW_012108864.1:0-3386 GCF_000951045.1 Mandrillus leucophaeus
GGGCTGCAGCAGCTGACCAGCACTGATCGTCTTGCACTCCCCAGTGAGATGAACCCAGTACCTCAGTTGAAAATGCAGAAATCACCGGTCTTCTGTGTCGCTCGCGCTGGGAGTTGGAGACTGGAGCTGTTCCTATTCGGCCATCTTGCTCCGCCCCCAAAGTTAATATTTGTATGTGAAATTTTGTTCCTGTCATAATATTGTTAGCTAATTGCTTTGTAGTCTCAATTGTGTAATTGCTTTATAGAATCTGTGAGCTTTGTACTACATGTGTTTTTATGATGGCAAGGATCATCCTTTTGTATCCATGTTTAGGACTCTTTGAGCTTTTCTTGCAGGGCTATTCTAGTGGTGATGAATTCCCTTAGCATTTGATTATCTGGGAAAGACTTTATTTCTCCATTTATGAAATTACTTGTGTCAGGATATAAAATTCATGGATGGCATTTTTTTAAAGAACTCTGCCAACAGTGCCTTATCTGTTTGAGCTTATGGGATTTCTGCTTAGCAATTCATACTTATTCTGATGTTATTTTCTTAATAGGTAATGTGATGCTTCCCTCTAGCTGCTTTTAAGATGTTTTTCTTTCACATTGACCTTGAATAGTCTGATGACGATATGCTTTAGTGATGTTCATCTTGTATAGCATCTTTCAAGTGTCCTCTGAATTTCTTATATGTGACAACAACACTTCTAGCAAGATCCGAGAAATTTTCCTGAGTTTGCCCATCAAATATATTTGTTTTTCTTTGTCTTCTTCTCCCTCAGGAATGCCTATCAGTTATAGGTTTGTTCACGTTATATAAGTTCTTTTCCTTTTTAAATTTTGTTTTTTAAAATTTTTCTTTTACTGAATTAATGCAAAAGGGCAGTTTTCTTTTTTTAACTTTTAAATTCAGGGGTACATGTGCAGGTTTGTTACAGAGGTAAACTTGTAACATGTTGGTTTGTTTTACAGATCATTTGATCACCCAGGTATTAAGCCTAGTACCCATTAGGTATTTTTCCTGATCTTCTCCCTCCTCCCACCCTCCACCCTCCAATAGACCCCAGTGTGTTTTGTTCCCCTTTATATGTCCATGTGTTCTCATAATGTAGCTTCCACTTATAAGTGAGAACATGTGGTATTTGGTTTTCTGTTCCTGTGTTAGTTTGCTAAAGATAATGACCTCCAGCTCAATACATATCCCTGTAAAGGACATAGTCTTGTTCTTTGTTATGGCTGCATAGTATTCCGTGGTATATATGTACCACATTTTCTTTATCCAGTTTATCATTGATGGGCATTTAGGTCGATGCCATGTCTTTGCTAGTGTGAGTAGTGCTGCAATGTACATACATGTGCATGTGTCTTTATAACAGAATGATTTCTGTTCCTTTGGGTATATACTCAGTAATGGGGTTGCTTGGTCAAATGGTATTTCTTTAAGTCTTTGAGGAATCACCACACTGTCTTCCACAATGGCTGAACTATTTTACACTCTGTCAAGCATGAGTAAGTGTTCCTTTCTCTCCACAACCTCACCAGAATCTGCTATTATTTGACACTTTAATCATAGCCATTCTGACTGGTGTGAGATGGTATCTCATTGTGGATGTGATTTCCATTTATCTAATATCAGTGATGTTGAGCTTTTTTTCATATGTTCGTTGGCTGCTCATATGTTTTGTTTTGAAAAGTGCCTGTTCATGTCTGTTGCCCACTTTTTAATGGGGTTCTTTGTTTCTTACCTGTAAATTTAAGTTTCTTGTAGACTCTTGTTATTAGACTTTTGTCATATGCATAGTTTGCAAAATTTTTCTCCCATTCTGTAGGTTTTCTGTTAACTTTGTTGATAATTTTCTTTTGCTGTGCAGAAGTTCTTTAGTTTAATTAGATCCCATTTGTCAACTTTTTCCTTTTGTTGCAATTGCTTTTGGTGTCTTCATCATGAAATCTTTGCCTGTGCCTATGTCCTTAATGGTATTGCCTAGGTTCTCTTCCTTGGACTGTATAGTTTTGGGTTTTACATTTAAGTATTTAATGTATCTTGAATTAATTTTTGTATATAGTATAAGGAAGACTATTTTTGTATATTTTTGTAATTTTTGTATATAGTATAAGGAAGACGTTCAGTTTCAATCGTCTGCATATGCCTCACCAGTTATCCTAGCACCATTTGTTGAATAGGGAAACTTTTCCTTATTGCTTGTTTTTGTCATGTTTGTCAAAGATCAGAGAGTTGTAGCTGTGCAGTCTTATTTCTTCGTTCTTGATTCTGTTCCATTGCTCTACGTGTCTGTTATTTTACCAGAACCATGCTGTTTCAGTTAACGTATCCCTGAAGTATAGTTCGAAGTCTGGTAGCACAATGCCTCCAGATTTGTTTTTTCCTTAGGATTGTCTTGTCTATTTGGGCTCTTTTCTGGTTCTATCTGAATTTTTAAATTGTTTTATTTTTCTAGTTCTGTGAAGAATGTCACTGGTAGTATGATAGGAATAGCATTTAACTTATAAATTGCTTTGGGCAGTATGGCCATTTTAATGATATTGATGCTCTCTATCAATGATCATGGAATATTTTTCCATTTGTTTGTGTCATCTCTTATTTCTTATAGCAGTGTTTTGTAGTTCTTCATATAAAGATCTTTTACGTCCCTAGTTAGCTGTATTCTTAGGCATTTTATTCATTTTGTGCAATTGTGAATGAGAGTTTGTCCATGATTTGGCTCTTTCCTTAACTGTTCTTGGTGTACTGGAATGCTAGTGAATTTTGCAAATTGATTGTGCATCCTGAGACTTTGCTGAAGTTATTTATTTGTCAAAGAAGCTTTGGGGCTGAGACTCTGGGATTTTCTAGATATAGAATCATGTTGTCTGCAAATAGAGATAATTTGACTTCCCCTCTTCATATTTGGAAGCCCTTTATTTCTTTCTCTTGCCTGACTGCCCTGGCCAGAACTTCCAATACTATGTTCAATAGGCATGGTGAGAGAGGGCATCCCTATCTTGTGCCAGTTTTCAAAAGGAATGCTTCCAGCTTTTGCTCATTCAGTATGGTGTTGTCTGTAGGTGTGTAATAGATGGATTTTCTTATTTTGAGGTATGTTTCTTCAATACCTCGTTTATTTGAGAGATTTTAGCATGGACGGATGTTGAATTTTATTGAAAGCCTTTTCTGTGCCTATTGAGATAATCGAGTTTTTGTCTTTAGTTCTGTTTATGTGATAAATCACAGTTTTTAAATTTGTGTTATGTTGAACCTGCATTGCATTGCAGGGATAATGCCTACTTGATCTTGGTGGACAAACTTTTTGATGTGCTGCTAGATTGCCAGTATTTGTTGAGGATTTTTTGTGTCAATATTCATCAGGGATATTGGCCTGAAGTTTTCTTTCTTTCTTT
>NW_012108864.1:4476-5298 GCF_000951045.1 Mandrillus leucophaeus
TTTGATCCAGTGCTGAGTTCAGGTCCTTAATATCTTTGTTAATTTTCCGTCTCAGTTATCTGTCTAATATCATCAATGGAGTGTTGATGTCTCCCACTATTATTGTGTGGGAGTCTATGTCTCTTTGAAGGTCTCTAAGAATGTGCTTTATGAATCTGGGTCCTCCTGTGTTGGGTGCATATATATTTAGGATAGTTAGCTCTTCTTGTTGAGTTTAACCCTTTAACATTCTGTAATGCCCTTCTGTGTCCTTTTTGATCTTTGTTGGTTTAAAGTCTGTTTTGTCTGAAATTAGAATTGCAACTCCTCCTTTTCTCTGTTTTCTATTTGCTTGGTAGGTTTTTCTCTATCCCTTCATTTTGAGCCTATTTGGGTCATTGCATGTGAGATTGGTCTCTTGAAGACAGAATACCCTCAGGTCTTGGTTCTTTATCCAGCTTGCCACTCTATGTCTTTTAATTGGGATATTTAGTCCATTTACATTTAAGATTAGTATTGGTATGTGTGGATTTGACTCTCTTTATGGTGTTAGCTGATTATTTTGCAGTCTTGTTTGTGTGGTTGCTTTATAGCATCACTGGTCTGTGTACTTAAATGTGTATTTGTAGTGGCTGGTAACAATCTTTTCTATCCGTATTTAGTGCTTCCTTTAGGTTCTCTTGTAGGGCAGGTCTGATGGTAACAATTCCCTCAGCATTTGCTTGTCTGAAAAGGACATTATTTCTCCTTTGCTTATGATGCTTAGTTTGGTCAGATATAAAATTCTAGGTTGGGATTTCTTTTTTTTTTTTTTTTTTTTTTTTTTTTGTTATTGTATCCCTG
>NW_012108864.1:5348-19686 GCF_000951045.1 Mandrillus leucophaeus
TTCTAGGTTGGGATTTCTTTTTTTTTTTTTTTTTTTGTTATTGTATCCCTGACAGGCTTTGGGATCAGGGTGATGGTGACCTCATAGAATGAATTAGGGAGGAGTCCCTCCTCCTCAGTTTTTTGGGAAGGTTTCAGTAGGAATGGCACTAGCTCTTCTTTGTACCTCTGGTGGAATTCAGCCGTGAATCCATCTAGTCCTGGGATTATTTTTGGCTAGTAGGTTATTTATTGCTGCCTTGATTTCAGAGTTCATTATTGGTCTGTTCAGGGATTCAGTTTCTTCCTGGTTCAGTCTTGGGAGGAAGTATTTGTCCAGGAATTTATCCATTTCTTCTACATTTTCTAGTTTATGTGCATAAAGGTGTTCATAATATTCTCCGATGGTTGTTCGTATTTCTGTGAGGTCAATGGTAATATTTCCCTTTTTTGTTTCTGATTGTGATTATTTGATCTTCTCTGGTTTTCGTCTTTATTAGTCTAGCTAGCAATCTATTTTATTAATTTTTTCAAAATAAAACGGCTCCTGGTTCATTGGTCTTTTGAATGATTTTTCATGTCTCAGTCTCCTTCATTTCAGCTCTGCTTCTGGTTATTTCTTGTCTTCTGCTAGCATTAGGATTTGTTTGCTCTTGGCTCTCCAGTTCTTGTAGTTGTGATGTCAGGTTGTTAACTTGAAATCTTTCTAACTTTTTGATGTAGGCATTTAGTGCTATAAATTTCTCTCTTAACACTGCCTTAGCTGTGTCCCAGAGATTCTGATATGTTGTATCTTTGTTCTCATTAGTCTCAAAGAATTTCTTGACTTCTACCTTAATTTCATTATTTGCCCAAAAGTCATTCAGGAGCAGGTTATTCAAGTTCCATGTAATTGTATAATTTTGAGCAAATTTCTTAATCTTGATTTCTAATTTAATTGTGCTATTGTCTGAGAGAGTGATTGCTATGATTACTGTTCTTTTGCATTATCTGAGGAGTGTTTTACTTCCAGTTGTGTATTTTACAGTATATGCCATGTTGCAATGTAAAGAATGTATACTGTCTCTTATACACATCTAGATGTGTATAAGAGACAGGTTGAATATTGGCCCCCATTCTCTTCTGGCTTGTGGAGTTTCAGCTGAGATGTCCATTATTAGTCTGGGGCTTCCCTTTGTAGGTGATGTGGCCTTTCGCTCTAGTTGCCTTTAACACATGTTTGTTTCATTTTGACCTTGGAGCATATGATGATTATGTGTCTTGGGGATGATTTTCATGTGGAGTGCCTTACTGAGGTTCTCTGCATTTCCTGAATTTAAATGTTGCCCTGTCTAGCTAGGTTGAGGAAGGTCTCATGGATGATATCCTGAAATATGTTTTCTCAATTGGTTTCATTCTCCCCATCTCTTTCAGGTACACCAAGACATTGTACATTTGGTCTCTTTACATAATCCCATATGTCTCAGAGGTTTTGTTCATTCCTTTTCATTCTTTTTTTCTCTAGTCTTCTCTGCTTGTCTTATTTAAGAAAGCCAGGCTTCAAGCTTTAAGATTATTTTCTCCACTTGGTCTATTCCGCTATTCATACTTATAACTGCATTATGAAATTCTTGTGTATTTTTCAGCTCTATCAGGTTGGCTATGTTCTTCTCTATACTTGTCATTTTGTCTGTCATCTCACATAATATTTTATCATTATTTTTAGCTTTCTTGCATTGGGTTACAATGTACTCCTGTAGCTCAGTGTACTTCCTTCCCATTCAAATTCTAAATTATACTTCTGTCATTTCAGCCATCTCAGCCTCAGCCTGGCTTTAAACCCTTGCTGAAGAGGTGATGTAATCATTTGGAGAAAAGAAGGTACTCTGGCTTTTTAAGTTTTTAGTATTCTTGTGCTGATTATTTCTTATGTTTGTGGGCCTATCTACCTTCAATCTTTGAGGTTGCTGACCTTTGGATAGGTTTTTTTTTTTTCTTTCTTTTATCCTATTTGATGACCTTGAGGGTTTGATTGTGTTCTAAGGTGGATTCAGCTGACTAGCTTCATTTCTGGGAGACTTTAGGGAGCCAACACTCAGCTCCCAACCTTTGGACTGTTTACTGTAATTCTGGGGGACTTCTATTGGGCCCCAACTTTGTTCTCTGACTCCTTGAGGTTTGGAGTTCACTTTGCTGGGGGAACCAAAGTGTGGCAGCTGCAGCAAAGTGCTAGTGGATGCAGGCATGCCTGCCTCCCTGAGAGCACTCACTACAGTGGTTCAGGCAAGGCAGCAGCTGGGAGAGCAGGTTGTGGGGTGTCCTGCTGGAGACTGTGTATGCTGTTGCACTGGAGGTGATTTTGGCTGGTTTATTTTTTGTTGGTTTTCAACTTTCTCTTGGATCTCATTGAGCTTCCTTATAGTCTATATTTCTAATTTTTTATCTGTCATTTTCATATTTTCATTCTGTTTAGGATCCATTGCCATCGAAGTAGTGTGATCTTTTGGAGGTGTCAAAGTACTGTTGCACTGCTGGAGTTATTGAGCTGATTCCTTCTCTTCTAAAGAAACTGTCATTTTCTTTCTTATTTTGTTTTGAAATTGCTATTGTTTCCAAGGGACTTCATATTTATTTTTTCCTCCCTTGAAGGTGTGACTGTAGTATGTTTTGTATGATCATTTGGCTTCTTGGTGCTTTTAGACAACCGAGGCTCTGTATGAATTTGTTGGTTCTAGATAGCTTTTGTGTGGTGGCTTTCTCAAATTCTGCTTGTTGTAGCTATACATTGGGCATATGAGCCAACTCACACTCTTCTAGGAGGCCAGGAATACAGATATCTCAGGTAGCTGATGTCCTCCCTAGCACTCTGTCCTTCTGTCAGCCACTTTTTGTTTCGTTTTGTTTTCTGGTGAAGTCTGGTCTCCAGTAGGTGGTGCTTAACAGTAAGAGCCAGTTTCCCTTTGGATACTGAGATGATGAGTGGAAGCACCTGCCCTAATGAAACTCATGGAGGGAGTTTGTGGTGGGATGCACTGAGGTTTTCAGGGTGGCAAATAGGGGGCTGCACCAGCTCCTCATCCAGGGAAGTCAGGAATATGATCCACTTCCATATCATGCCCCTTTCTCAGGGTTCATAGCCTTCAGTTCAGATAGTCATTCTCCTTTATGTCCAAGCCGCAGTGCAACTTAGGTCTGTGAGAAATGCCTGTCTGGTGGCTACTGCTGAAATGATCTTGGAGAAGAACCTCTTCCCCCAATACCAAACAGACAACTCTGCAATTGGTCCACACTGTTTTTCAGTGATGCTGCCAGTCTGTGTTCTGTGTAGAAAGGCAGAAATGAGCCCCGTTCTTTGTACAAGCCTAAGCAGTGGGCACACCTTCACTGAGGACACAGCTATCCCAAATAATGCCTGAAGGAGTACACTTAATGGCAGCCTTCAACAGGAAAGACCTTGGCTGCCTCTGCAGCAGTGTATGGGGCAGTGGGAGATCCATTTCTGGCCACTAGTGCCACCTATCCACTAGGGCAGAACAGTGTCCCCCGTGGAGATCAGCATTGTACCTGCATTTCCTCTGTTCCGAGGAGAGCTTTGGCAGTCTGCACTCCCCCTCTCTCTAGGGTTGGCACACTCCAAGGACTATAGCTCTAGGGATCCCACAGCGCCCCAGGGACCTGCTGGACCTGTGTACTTGCCAAAGTCAGAGTGGGTTTTGAGGTTCCCTGGGTAGGTTAATAACCCATAACAGATGCACAAACAGTGTGGTCTCTGCCATCTGAGTCTGAATTTGATGTGAGTGTGAGAACACCTAGAGGAAATGGCTGTCTGGTGCTCTGCCTGCTGGAAGTTCCCAAATTGCCACCAACAGCATTGCTCTGGGTTGATAGGGGCTCCCCAACAGTTTGGCTGTTAGTTGTCTGTCACACAGGTGAGAGGAGCAAGAAATACCCCTATTGCAAACATTTGTCAGGCCTCTATAAATTCCTCTGGGGTCCATCTCTGCCAGGTTCTGGCTGCCTTTCTTTTCTGCATCCCAACTTCTTCGTACGGGTTCTCCAATAGGTTTCAGCATACTTTCCTCAGTTCCACTCGGGTCATGATTATTCACCTACAAATTTGATCTTCTTTCTGAGGAGAATGGCATCCAACATCTCTAGTCAACTGGGGGAAAAAAAACTCATTTACTTTCTAAATGTTTCCCTTTAGTTACTTAAGTTTAAAATGTTATTTCCTCTAGGAAATGATAATCTCTCTCTTTTGTGACTGAAATATATGCCCCACTCTGCATAGCATACTTAGAGTCAGTGATGTGGATCCCACCCTCATACACACTTACCCTTTTTTTATTAGAAATAATAAAATAAAAATCTTTATCAAATGAAATCAATGAATACTGACAGTATATATTTAAAAATGAAAAATTGTAAATTTATAACCATAAAAGTATCTCCATACTAATAAGAGGAATTATTCAAAGAAGAAATATTTTACATGGGTTTTAGTGTGTGAATCATTTCCTTTGTGATGAAAATGATCATGTTTAATGATGTGAATCATATCTTTTAACAGTTATGATAAATCTCCTAAATTCAAACTGAAAATTATATGTCAGATTCTTCCAAATTAAAAACAAAAGAAAAACCCTCCCAGGGTGAGTTAGTAATTTTTAGAGATGTATTATCTCTCAGCTTATGTACTTGAATACCACTTGGTAAATGTACCTGCTGCACTAAAGTATACTTTAGTTTCATGCAGAGTAAAGATAACTCATTATATCCTTTTTATAATTTGAACATCAATGGCTAGGGAGAAAATAATTTTCATCCTAGATAAATCTGCTCATATTCTCAAGCTGTACATGGACCTGACTTTGAGCTGTGTATATAGGGTTCTTGGCATATTATTTAGTATAGGTCTAGCACATTCCAAAGCAGATTAATCATCCTCTAAATGCTCACTTCTCACAAACAGAAACCAATGTATCGACCTCCACGTGCCCTAACCTGTTGAGCTGTGTTGATTTGATTTCTGGAAAGTTGATCATTCACACTAATAATCTTTTATCACCTTATGTATGGGGAGCACAAGGCATTGGGTTATTTTTTGGCTTTTACAGCAGTCTATCCTTAGAATACAACAGTGATTTATAATTATTTTTCTGAAGTATCATTTAGATATTCTAAGCAAAAAGTCTCATACAGTGTAATATAATTAGTACTCTGTTTCTGAATGGACTTTCCGTTTCTTGCTTTTTTTGAAGCAGATTATCTAAGCTCATTTCCATGGAGAGAGATCTGCTGACAAAGCATTCAAGTTAGGGTTATGACTGTCAAAATGAAGTGGAAAATGGAAACAACTCCTTTTTTCATTAAAAGCTAAAAAAACAAAAATTCACTTAGTATAAAAAATGATGGCAGGAAGAAAACCAACAGAGCTACCTGCAAATATTTCATTACATAATTTTAAACAACTTAACTATAGATGAAATTATTTTCAGTAAACAAAATGCTTTTTTTAAAAAAACAAGTAAGTCAAATCAAACATTTACTTTAGTGAAATTGAAATTATGATTTACCTAAGTGCCATCTTTAAGAAAATGAAAATCACCACAAGTATTTGTCAATGCTATAATATATACTAATTATTCCAACTATTATTACTTTTCATTTTTTCTAGAATGTTGATAAGATATATTTGGGAACATGTATCTAAACTGCCATTTCATTTTTAGTAAAATTAGGACATAAACATGCAAACATTATACCTTGTTGTAAGGCTTAAATAAGTCAGTGTACTCCCTTGGCACATAGTAAGAATTGCATAAATATTATGTAGTTTGAAAAGTGTTTATAATTCCTGCTAATTAACATTCAATATTTTAAAATATTTCTACAAATAAAATAATTTTTGTATTTTTCTCTTTTTTCACATGATCTCTTTGCAATTCTTCTATCCACATTCTTCTCCAAATTCTTTGGTTTTATTTCCAAAATAAAAGTCCTGAAATGAACAATCAGATCTAAATACCACATTCAGGATAATGACCATCAGCAGTGAATGGCAGCATAACATTTAATGTTTTATTCTTTGGTTTTTAATTTTTAACTGCTTTTTTTCTTCTATACAACTAAACAATGGCTCATATCTTTATTAGCTGCCTGAAATGACTCCTAAGTATTCTAAATAGGTTATTGCTAATTCAAAATATGTTATTATGCACTGGTAATTATTCCAATTAAATCTACTTAATGGTAGCATTATTGATTTGTCAACTTGCAGCATTGTATTTGTATCTAGGCCTAATAATTTTGTATTTATTTCCAATTTTTCTGTGGTTCAGTGACTAACATTGCATTGTTACTGCAAACTAAATGAATTGAAAATCAGCATGCACATGGTCAGTTGCTTCTGAAAATAAATAATTTTAATTTTGCCTTGAGTTATACTTTCTTAGAAATGGAATTATTACTATCCCATTAATATCATTTTTCACATATTGAAAACATTTTTTCATAAGTCAGTTCCATTTATGTAAATATGGTTGTAGCTGCCTAGTGTTAAAACTTATGAATGACAATTAGCACAAATATTGAGTTACATTTACTTATATAGGATTTCTAAAAATGCTTTGGGAAACCCCAAGTTTACACTAAGTGCTAACTTTAATCTTGTTTCCAGGTTCTGAAACATGAATAAAATCATGAAGTCTCATTTTGAATTTTTAGATTTAATATTTATTCAGCAATAGGAGCAAAGACCCTACAGTCAGTCTCTGTGGGTTTGAATCCCACCCTTATCACTCACTAGAGAAACCTTAGGAAAGTTACTTAATATCTTCTCAAATATCTTGTTGAATTCAGGATGACTGCTTTTAGGATAAATGGAGGTAAGAAAAGAGGATATTCCAATAAAGTGGAACAGCATAATAAAGGCATCGGCAGGAGACCCAAAGAAGTAATTAATTAAGTTAGGGGATGCACATGGTGTAATAAGTTGGAAATGTTAAAAAAAAAATAGTAGCTAGGTTGAATGGGTTCACATTATGGAAGACATTCTTGAACATCCAGAGAAATAGTTGGGCAAAACGTGCTATAATGGAAGCTGTTTTAAAAACACTACAAGAGTAATTCATGCATGAGGAAAGAATAAAAAATGAATGCTGTTGAAGCAAGAAAGTAGCTATTGCATTCAGCCTGATGGGTAGTGGAGAAGGTTAAACCAATATGATAATGTATTAAAAAAAAAAAAGAAGAAGGAGGAATTGGAAAAATATGAGAGAATTCTAATGAAATAATTGCACAGATGAAAGCTTCTGAGCCCATCACATCCTAGTCACCATTCCTGGTTTCATTTATTTTGTTTCACTGTTTTTCAATAACAAGAGAGGAATTAACAGCTAACTGAGGCAAGCATCAGCACAGGGGCAGGGAGCATCGGGGTGGAGTGGTCAGGGAACAGGAAGACTGCAGTGTCATCTTGAGTGACACCAAAGAATATAGTCCCCTACCACCTATTTCCTCCATCTGTTAACAACATTTCTTAAAACCAGGTCTACTATCAAATTTATAAATAGGTACTATTTATTTCTAAATGTATTTAACTGATTTAAATATGTTTCCTACTGTTGGTTCCCTTATAATCTCCATTTATAATATTTAAAAGGTTCTCTGTTGGCATTCAGATGAAAGAAAAAGCATGAGAAATTTCATCTTGAATATGAGGTTATCTAAGGAAAAAATTTGGTTAGCTTCAGGTGAATTTATTCTTCCCCTCCCCAACGCTCCCCACCACAACTTTTTTCTTTTTTTTTTTTTTTTTTCTTTTTTTTCAGACAAGATCTTGCTCTATCAATCACTCAAGCTGGAGTGCAGTGGCACAATTACAGCTCCCGGCAGCCTCAAACTGCCAGGCTCAGGGGATCCTCCCACCTCAGCACTCCAAGTATCTGGGACTACAGGCATGCGCCACCATGCCTGGCTAATTTTTAAATTTTCTGTAGAGATGGGATCTCCCTATGTTGCCCAGGCTAGTCTCAAACTCCGAGGCTCAAGCAGTCCTTTCACTTTGGCCTCCCAAAGTGTTGGGATTACAAACATGAGCCACTGCACCTGGCCCTTCTTTTTTCTTTTTACCAAATTATTCTTAAGTATTTCCCTGATTGGTGTGGGGTGTTTAGATTTAGTTTAACATAGAAATACATGTTTTAAAGTACTGCAGACCTCTAGCTTTTAATACAGTGACAGCAGTAAATAAAATGAGGTTTGAAAATATCCTGTCATTGATCTGCCCCAGCTTCTTTTGTTCATAAAGGATTAATAGAGAAGAGGTGATTGTACTGATTTTTCAGGTGTCTGTATAACAGTTTCTTTGGTTCTATATTACAGGAGCCTTGGTCACCGTGGTGACCACATTCCCTTTGACCTTTTACCTTTTTTTTTTTTTTTTTAGATTTTCTTTGCAATTTATGAACCTGAAGTGTCTTAATAAGTAAGTGCCTCTGTAGGTAGCCTATTGTGCAGAGTTGCAATAAAGGAAAACACTGTGCTAGAAATGCAATACAGCACTAATCCCATTAACAAATGCAGCCAGTGTCAGAGATATCATAAGAGGCAATTTGACTGAGATGGGACGACATCTCAGGTCATTTATGGGCTGTTGAACAAGACACTTTCTTAGTCTCATCAGCAGGTAAGCTGCATATGAATCCTTGTTTTTATTTAGGGACAGAGCCCCTTGCTTACAATGCTACTGGTCAATAATGAGCAGTTTTTACTCTTGCCTGCAATGTTGCTAGCACCTTATTTGAGGCTCTTTTTATAAGGACCATCAATGAAAGTTGTAGATGGTAACTGTGAAGAAATCTCCCCTCCCTATACCCACCTTTTCAGGCTCTGAGATTTGAATAAAATAATTTTAGAAAATATTTTCTATATTAAATTCTATAACCCTAATCCAAATTTTTAGATCCTCAATCTTAAATAAATAAGCACAGTTTTCTTCAATTTTTTTATCCAGGACATTTTGTCTCAAGATTCCATGTTACATAATATAAATCCCCATATTCTCACCTGGACCCACTAACTTAACAAGCAGCTGATATACTTGCCCCCATCTTGGCCATTCTCAGGGATTCTATAATACTTCTACAGCCACATCTGCTGTATCCAGCTCTTCACTAAATCATCAGTGGGCCTAATTTTGCCAGATCCTGGGCCCTTAGCACTGTGATGCAAATAAGTTAATAAGAAAGCTCTAATTATTAGACTAGTAGCAAAACTTCATGTAATGGGCTCAGGCTGATAATGCAACACAAAAAGTAACATCCCCTGGTTAGAAACATCCCAGGTTGTTGTGCCTGCTACTGATTCCTGAATGCGAATTGCAGGTATGTTTGGGCTCCAGAAAATTAGAACCAGAACCCCATTAGAGATAATCAGGTATCAACTCCTGATTTCACAGTTGAGAAAACCACATCCAGGGGTGTTCAATTTTCTGACCAAGGTCACACAGAGACTTTGTGGCAACATAAGGCCAATAATTTAAGTCTTCTGACTTCCGGCCTAATGCTCTTTCCACTTCATTTTACTGCCACAAAGTCCGAGTCATTAACATTAACATAAAAATAATTTGAGCACATACTCCATTGAAAACAGACTACATTAAAATATAAAAGATGTGAACTGAAACATCGGTCTCCCAAACAGAGCGAGCACAGCCTTGGATCGTTCTCACATTTCAGAGACATGCCTGTCAGTCACTTAAGACCCTTAAGATTCCCGAACCCATGTTAATAAACTTCTAGAATACTTTGGATGCTTTAGACTACAAATATACTAGTAGTTACGGCTAAAAATAATGTAAGAAATGGAAGCTTTATTAGTTCACAAAACCAGTAGGCCAGAGGTGGTGAAAGTCCAGAGTTAGTTAATTCATCAGTTTAACAATGTCAGGGTTCTGGTTCTCTGTGATTGTATCAGCTTTGCTTTCCTGATGCCACTATATTCCCAGGCGTTAGACACAACCATGGGCAGGGGAAAAAGTGGCTAATTCCTGCCTGTGTCCCTTTTCTCAGAGATGAGGAAAATTTTCCCAGTCACCTTCCCCAGTATATTACAGCTCATGAGTCAGAACTGCATCTCATGTCCTTGCCTAAACCAATCGCAGTCTAGAAAATGGAATTACCACAATTTGTTTAGAGCAATCAACACTCTCGTGAAGCAGAAATCCTTGAAGTATCTTGACAAAATCAGAATTCTGTTGGCAAAAAAGAATTAGGATGTATGTGAGGGAGGATGGTGATTGATTCATGTAATTGTGGTATATTTCTTAATTACTAGGCACATGATTCTTTTTAAAGATAGTTATGATGTAAGATATCAGGATCCTGGATTCATCAGCATCTAACAAGTTACTTCTTCTAGTGGCCAAATCTGAAAGCATCTGTTACATGCAATAACATGGCACCTGGGAATATGCACTTCTGTGCCAATTATGACTGATATGCAATACTTGGAAGAATCATTATTCTACTCACAGAAGCAGGAAACCCAGCAAATGTTAGAGAACAAGACATTTAACCTAAACAGTAATGGAAGATCTGATTTACTCACCCCCCCCTTTCCCACATGTACTTGAATAAAAGAGTGAGAGTGGTTTTTTTTTTTTTTTTTTTTTGAGACAGGGTCTCGCTCTGTTGCCCAGGCTGGAGTGCAGTGGCGCCATCTCAGCTCACTGCAACCTCCGCCTCCTGGATTCAAGCAATTCTCCTGCCTCAGCCTCCTGAGTAGCTGGGATTACAGGTGTGCACCACCATGCCCAGCTAAGTTTTAGTAGAGACACGGGGTCTCACCATGTTGGCCAGGTAGTCAGCAAACAGAGGGAACAACAGGCACCTTGTCTTCAAAACACACGGAGTAGACTAACTTGGCTGTAGCCAAGAGTTCCTGACAGAGGTGTTGCCAGAACCTGAGCTGAAGGAGAGGGAAGCCTGGAGTGAGGATCTAGATAACTTATGAGCCACTAAAAGATGCCACCCTTTTCCAGTTTTCTTTTATCAAAATCTTACTTTTTACAATTATTTCTTCTAAAGCTTTCTCATTATGCTGCTAGAAACCCTTCTAAGGACGTATTACCTTAATAAGCTAGTGAAAAAATGCCAGTTTTGAAAATGTGTTCAGGCTGAGAACTTCCTTCTCCTTCTCCCCAGTTACGCTTCAAAGAAGTGGAGAAAAGGGCTGCTCTACCTATGGAGCAGCCATTCTTTTTTCCTTTCCTTTCCTAATAAACTTGCACACACCACACACACACACACACACACACACACACACACACACACAAAGAAGTGTAGAAAAGATCTGAAAGGTCGGGTTGTGTTTAGATTCTGAAGGGTTTCCTAGTGTTAGGCCAAATTGTTTGTATTCTATATAATGCACTAAGAGATGCAGAGGAGGAGGTATGTATAGAGTAGTGAAAGAATGAAACCAGGGTTTCAGAGACATTAATGTGGTTGGGCTGAATGGGAGAGAAGAGCAGAAGAGAAGAGACTAGGGCAGGATAAAATAAAGAAGTGATAAAATTCCAAACCAGGGAAATAACTGGGGCAGAAAGATTCATTGGAAAAAAAAAGAACTATAATAGGAATCAATGGAGGACTATCTACGGTAATCCAGGTGAAAGTCATGGTAGAAGTTGACTCTAGTGGCCAAGACTGAGTGACAGAGACAATGACAGAAATGAAGATTTTTTTTAAAGGAGCATCAGTGGTTTTGTTTTTCTGACTGCAATAGTTTCTTGAAGAAAAAGATGGCATTCTTCTCTTCCTCACATCTCATATTTGTAACCCCATTGTATCTCCTACAATGCCTGGAACACAGTATGTGCCCATTAATATTATTGAAGAAATAGGAGCTTGATTTGTCATTTAGTTGCTGTCGATATGTCTCTAATACTATGATACTGCAGTGGTAAATTAACAATGAAAAGTAATTTTGTCAAGCATTTTTCAGAATATGCTTTTCAAATAGCTGCATTCACCTATAGCATAGAGCATTTCTCTATTGCCTCACATCTTAAAATGTTACTCTAGCACCATCTCTAGTGTGATAAAATTACACACCAGATACAAGCTCAGGTGAAGTCATTCTGTGAATTTCAGTAACCTAATACTCATCTTCCATACCCCTCTGTGTTCTAGCCCCTACCAAACAGTCCAGCTTCATCTCTTGCTACTTCACCTTATCTCTAACCCTAAATTCTTCTGTCTAGCCACAGTGACTCTTCTGATTTCTCAATGCCATGCTCTTTTCTTTGGGTCCTTATTTATAGGTAGCCACCTTTGCCTGGAAATGTTTACTCCACTTTTACTTTTATGTGGCACAGTCCTGCTCTTTCTAAGCTTTTAGCTCAGTTACTTCCTTCCAGAACTCCTTGTACTCCTACATATGGGGTAAGGGCCTCCTTTGCTCCCATAATACTCTAGCCTTTCTTCACATAGCATGTACCACACTCTTTACTTGCCTGTTTGTCTACATTCCTCCTTTATGAACCATATTCTTATAAGCCCCAAGCATATATCCTGGTTGTATTAGTCCATTTTCATACTGCTATAAAGAACTGCACAAGACTGTAATTTACAAAAGAGGTTTAATTGACTCACAGTTCAGCATGGCTGGGGAGGCCTCAGGAAACTTACAATCATGGCAGAAGGTGAAGGGGAAGCAAGGCAACTTCTTCATAGTGAAGTAGGAAGAAGGGCTGTGCAAAGGGGGAAGAGGCCCTTATAAAACCATCAGATCTCTTGAGAACTCACTCCTTATCAGGAGAACAGCATAGGGGAAACTGCCTCCATGATTCAATTACCTCCACCTGGTCTCTCCCTTGACACATGTGGATTATGTGGATGACAATTCAAGATGAGATTTGGGTGGGGGCACAAAGCCTAACCATATCACTTGTACTTAGCAGTTGCTCAATAAACGTTGTGAAATAAGTGTTGTGAAGTAAACACTATGAAATTAATTAATGAAGAAAATAAATGTAAAGTATGTTGGTTGGCAAAGTTAGAAGTATTTGTTAAAAAGTTCATTAATCATCTTGTAGAATCACATAAACATGTTGATATATTAGTATAAATATATTGCCTACAGATTGGCATACAGTACAGTAAAAGTACAACAGTAAGCTGTACTTTGTCTATTTTGTGCTCCCTTTTTCTTCCCAGGAAAAAGAGAGGAATAAGATAATGGCTATCAGAGAAAGAATAATTGGAACACCTTAGTCTTAAATAGGTTTGTTTGACAAGAGTATGATTAAAATAATTTCACATATAGAGTTTAATAAAGCAACATCAAAAGAAGGAAAAATGTCTTCATATAGCCAAAGAGAATAAGGAATTTGCAAAATTCACAAATAGACATGAATAGATGAGAATAAATAGTGATTGAATATTTAACTATTTTAGCCACTAAAGGTATTAGGCATCTGCATAGAAGGCAAAGCAAGCGTTCTTTGCTGATGTTAATATTCAGGTTTACAAATCACTGTGGTAGGCACAGTTCTGCCCAGGAACACAAAATGTGGTATTCGACCTATACAGTTGAAGGCAGTGGCTCTGTTTCTGCCCTATTTACTAGGCCACAATTGATGTATTCCCCAAATTGTTTTAATTTACTTAAAGCTACTATATAGTCAAAAAGAGAAGTTCTTGAATTGTAACACTGAATTATTTTAGATCAGACTTTTTTTAATTTTAGTGTATAGAAATACTAGTTTAGATTCCAATAAGTCTGAGACATAATTTCCTTTGTTTATTAGACCATAATTATGTGCTTCTTAGACTGGTATATTATTGAAATGAACTCTATATTTTGTAAATAAGAAAATATTGATAAGAAAATTCAAAATAGTTTCAAAGTGATTAATAGGTATATTGCCCAAATAACTCCACTTGCCCTTAAGGTTAAACCTGTGTTTTCTTGTGAAAGCCTTCTGTACCCCCAACCTGAATTAGCTGCTTTGTTTTGTGCTTCTACAATGCTTTGTACCTACATTATGGTTTTAGCCTTCCTTATTGATTGATGACTTTTAAGTTTCAAAAGTTATACCTGCATTTCTGAAACAAATGAAAAATAGTTGTATGAAAAGAGATAATTTTGTGGATTTTCCTCCACATCTTTCTCTGTCTTCAACATATTTCTATCCATACTGTTACCCCACTGACTTAAAATTGTTTGTTTTAGACCCCCTTCTTCCATTGAATCTCACCCCTGGCTGCAAGTTAGAATCACCAAGGACATGTTTCAAGACAAATGTCTTGAAAGACAAATATACCAACATTTCCTCCCAAAATTCTGATTTCAGTGGTCTGAGGTGAAAACCAGGT
>NW_012108864.1:19736-22376 GCF_000951045.1 Mandrillus leucophaeus
ATCAGATCTCTTGAGAACTCACTCCTTATCAGGAGAACAGCATAGGGGAAACTGCCTCCATGATTCAATTACCTCCACCTGGTCTCTCCCTTGACACATGTGGATTATGTGGATGACAATTCAAGATGAGATTTGGGTGGGGGCACAAAGCCTAACCATATCACTTGTACTTAGCAGTTGCTCAATAAACGTTGTGAAATAAGTGTTGTGAAGTAAACACTATGAAATTAATTAATGAAGAAAATAAATGTAAAGTATGTTGGTTGGCAAAGTTAGAAGTATTTGTTAAAAAGTTCATTAATCATCTTGTAGAATCACATAAACATGTTGATATATTAGTATAAATATATTGCCTACAGATTGGCATACAGTACAGTAAAAGTACAACAGTAAGCTGTACTTTGTCTATTTTGTGCTCCCTTTTTCTTCCCAGGAAAAAGAGAGGAATAAGATAATGGCTATCAGAGAAAGAATAATTGGAACACCTTAGTCTTAAATAGGTTTGTTTGACAAGAGTATGATTAAAATAATTTCACATATAGAGTTTAATAAAGCAACATCAAAAGAAGGAAAAATGTCTTCATATAGCCAAAGAGAATAAGGAATTTGCAAAATTCACAAATAGACATGAATAGATGAGAATAAATAGTGATTGAATATTTAACTATTTTAGCCACTAAAGGTATTAGGCATCTGCATAGAAGGCAAAGCAAGCGTTCTTTGCTGATGTTAATATTCAGGTTTACAAATCACTGTGGTAGGCACAGTTCTGCCCAGGAACACAAAATGTGGTATTCGACCTATACAGTTGAAGGCAGTGGCTCTGTTTCTGCCCTATTTACTAGGCCACAATTGATGTGTTCCCCAAATTGTTTTAATTTACTTAAAGCTACTATATAGTCAAAAAGAGAATTTCTTGAATTGTAACACTGAATTATTTTAGATCAGACTTTTTTTAATTTTAGTGTATAGAAATACTAGTTTAGATTCCAATAAGTCTGAGACATAATTTCCTTTGTTTATTAGACCATAATTATGTGCTTCTTAGACTGGTATATTATTGAAATGAACTCTATATTTTGTAAATAAGAAAATATTGATAAGAAAATTCAAAATAGTTTCAAAGTGATTAATAGGTATATTGCCCAAATAACTCCACTTGCCCTTAAGGTTAAACCTGTGTTTTCTTGTGAAAGCCTTCTGTACCCCCAACCTGAATTAGCTGCTTTGTTTTGTGCTTCTACAATGCTTTGTACCTACATTATGGTTTTAGCCTTCCTTATTGATTGATGACTTTTAAGTTTCAAAAGTTATACCTGCATTTCTGAAACAAATGAAAAATAGTTGTATGAAAAGAGATAATTTTGTGGATTTTCCTCCACATCTTTCTCTGTCTTGAACATATTTCTATCCATACTGTTACCCCACTGACTTAAAATTGTTTGTTTTAGACCCCCTTCTTCCATTGAATCTCACCCCTGGCTGCAAGTTAGAATCACCAAGGACATGTTTCAAGACAAATGTCTTGAAAGACAAATATACCAACATTTCCTCCCAAAATTCTGATTTCAGTGGTCTGAGGTGAAAACCAGGTACTACATTTTTAAAACCAACCCAAGTGTTCTTGCTACTTGGTTTATCTGTGTATTCCCCATCTTTTATTCTTCCTCATCTTGAAGTATCATAAGAAAATGGTACCTATAGTTGTTAAACAAATTGACTGTTTTTAAAGAGATAAAATTGCCTTAATTGGAATAGACAATACCAAATCTTATATTTCTAATTTGCATATATAAATGCCTCACCCTAGGCAAAAAAAAAAGGCATCAGAAAAATTGAAAGCAAAATGTATTGCCAAAAAAAATGACATTTTCTTATATAGTTTTATATAAAGTTGGGGTATACTTTGGATGGAAACATTTGGCTCTAACAAGTTAAAATTTAAGTTTTGACTATTTCAAGTATAATTAAAATATGGTTAAAAATTAACCTGCACACTCATCTACCACCAGAAAAATACTAGCCATTATTTATACAAATCAAAATTACTCAGTGATAGTTACTTCTCCAGGGAAGAAGGTGAGTTGGTAATAAGCTATGCCCCCACAACCTTACAATCACACTGGGAAGCAGCAGCCAGTAGCCAAACTGCTTCATGGTGGCACTGACTGATCCTTGTGGGAACCAAGCCCATGACCCTACTTTTGTTTCAAACATAAACACAGAGTATCCCTGCAAATCCGGTTACTCACTGATGTGAGAATTCATTTTTTCAAATAAACTGAAAACTATAGAGTCTTTCTTGGGCACTCTAGTCCATTATTTTTAGCTCTTTGATCTAAAGGAATTTATTCTGCACTTTGTTGCTTATTCTCTCCTGCTGTTTCTTGATTATTTGCTGAAAGGTACCTATCCTGTTGAGGGTGGCTGTTGATATTGCATATTTAATATTTGTCCTACAGTTTTTATCCTAATATAAAAAGCCTGTTCTTTCTTCTGTGCTGTCCCCATCTCTACCTCCAGTAAGCTTCAGATTGCTTTTAAAGAGTGACCTGGCACACCTCTGTGTGCATGCACTGGTATTACAAAACACACCTTCCCATTTACTTGTGAGATTATACATACATACATACATACATA
>NW_012108864.1:27451-29760 GCF_000951045.1 Mandrillus leucophaeus
TAATACCAAAAATAGTAGAAAACCTATAATATCAGAAAAAAATTATTTAAATAAAATAAGTTTAGCTTCCCAAACTTACTTATTTTTCTCATTTCTTCATACAATGGTGATGTTTGTCATAAATCAACATAAGCCCCCAATCCAGCTTTTGAGAACTACAATACCAAATGCTGTGGTTCAACCCTTTGTACTAACAGGAAAGGATCTGAATTATTTCTCAAAGCATAATGTGCCAACTACTTACTAGGGATCTTGTTAAATGGACATGCTGGTTTGGTAGGTCTAGGAGTTGTCTGAGACTCCTTATTTAACAAGCTACCAGATGGCACTGAGGATGCTGATCTGTGTACCAAACTTTTAGTATCAAGGAACAAAACTGTTGTCTTCCAAGTGTTAATAACTAGCTTGTCAGCCAAGGCATTATTCTTTTCAGAACTTTTAAGTATGTGTGTTGGGGTTAGTGGGTTAGTTATTATAATGAAAAGCCTTAAAAACCCAAATAATTTAATCTGTAAAAATGATGTAATTGTGGCATCATTTGGAGGGATATTATCTTCTTAATCTAGCAACCTAAACCAGACCAAACTTCATTTGTTTACACATTATCTTGGGTCAAAGCATGCCACATTAAGTATCATTATTCTTATTCTAGTTGGCAATATCCTCACCATTATTTGTTTCTGATTAAAGCTTCTTTAAATTATTTCCAGACAATTCCTTATTATTAACTTTTTTTTTACATGTATTCCAGTTACAGATGAAGCATAGTATTAGTATGGCATCCAATACTTTTTCACTGGTTAGCATACTGAGATAAAAAGCAGAAAGGGAAATAGAGATATTGATTTTAAAGGAATAATAACTTCCATTTTTGTAGTATTTTATGATTTCCAAAGAGTTCACCACAATTAAACTGCCGTCCATGAGCTTGGGAATTATGCCCGTTTCTCCAAAACTAGCCCTAGCACACAAGACCAGTGCCTGGCCAATAATAGGTATGGTGGATTGAATAGCCCCTCTCATCCTATAATGTGTCAATGTCATTTTATCTGTAAAAGGATCTTTTTAGATGTAATTAAGGATCTTGAGATCGGATCATCCTGGATTACCCAGGTGGGCTCTAAATCTAATAAAAAGTAACCTCATAGGAGACAGAAAAGGAGACAAAACAGGCAGCAGAAGAAGAGACAATGTGAAGGTCGAAGCAGAGACTGGAGTGATGCGGCCAAAGCCAAGGAAGGCTGCAGCCACTAGAGGATGGACAAGGCTAGGAACAGAATCTCCCCTAGAGCCTCTGAAGGGAGCATGGCCCTGCTGACACCTTGATTTTGGACTTCTAACCTTCAGAACTGGGAGAGAAGCAATTTGTGTTGTTTTAAGCCATCAAGTTTGTGAAAAAGTATCATGGCAGCCACAGGTAACTAATACAGTAAAAAAGCCAATATTCATGGATGACTGAACAGCTGAAGGAGGACAGATATGAGAAATCATAAAGAAAAGAACAGAGAAATTCAGAGTGGCAAAGTTGCCTAAGTTTGCTCAGCCCCAGCATGACAGAGGTATTTGTCAAATACCTTTTTTTAAAAAAGTCACACTACTTCCGTATACTAGTGCTGGTCTATTCAAACTTATAAAATATGACTAGTTTTTAAACTCTTATAAGCCATCCATAGAGGACAAAATATTAGGTAAAATAAGATTGTGAATATCTTTCTCTAGAGTAAAATTAAGCATTTTTATAAATACCCTTTAACATCCAGTTTTTAAGAAGTTTAAGATTATAAAATGTTCACATTATAATCAAATTGGACCATGTTTGTGAGACATCACTTCTCCTGATCGTTTAAACAATGAGTTAGTCCAATTACATGATAAAAAGAGGAAGGAATTAAGAATAAAGGTGAGGCAGGCAATTTTTGTCAGAAGACAGACAAGGATTTGAATCATGGTTCTACCATCCAGGTGCAGCGAGACTTTGGCCAAGTTACTTAACCTCTCTGTGGCTCAGTTTCCTAGGAATAAAAAAAATATAATTCTTTTGGGACATGTAAAGATTAAATGAGACCACATTTCAAGGCCCAGACTCTAGCATATTGTGGCCATTACTGTCTAGCAAAAGGCACACAGTAGAATTTGATCAGTATTTGCTGGGTGTATTTACTCAAACCTGCAATTGGACTACAACAAACTAAGATAATTTAACTGTCTTTTGCTTGCTCAAGTCGTCTCAGGGCAATAGTATACTTTCTAAGTGCAATTCAAACTATTAACTTAGCTACAAGAAGTCATATAATGTGCAGATTCTAGAT
>NW_012108864.1:35820-37854 GCF_000951045.1 Mandrillus leucophaeus
ACAGAAGGAGAAGTTACAATGCAGTGGCAACAGAAGCTCAATTGATCCTATGGAACATCTGGAGCTGGGATGGCCCTTCATATTTGTCTCAAATCAAAGAAAGGGGTTGAAACCTTTGACCCCACATCAACAAGTCATTCTGTGCTAGCTGGCCTTAGGAAAGGGTCAAACTCTTGAGCAAGGCAACTGCTTTTAGCTGAGGGCTATCCTAAAGATAGACCCAGCCTGGGGCCTAAGAAGCCAGTGCTTTCTCAGCTAGGAGAATCAATGTCATCCAAGTGCGGTATGACAGCATCCATTAGGGCCCAACCCTGTGCTTCTCAGATCTCCTTGCTTCATGTAGTCAATTCACATCATCTGGGAGCAGCACCTCAAAGAAAGATTTTGGTTAGTCTTTTTCCTGAAGAAACTTAACAAGAGAAAGTTTCTTTTAGACAGACTGTAGTCCCTGGTAGCAGTTGTTTCTGAGGTTACTCATTGGTTCTCTTCTTGACTATCATTCTGTATTTCCATCACCCTGGACCATCTATGTAGGTCTGGTGAAGTGACCCAAATCCTAATTTCTGGGGCTCCGGGCAACTGGCGTCTATGCCCTTTCCAGGCTACAGTAGCATTGCTTGTTCATTTACTGTCAAAATTGGGCAGAGGGAGAACCATGGAATGGCAAAGTGAATCACCTGGGTCCCAAACACACTTTTTGCTGTTTGCTTCTATAGCAAACATAGGTAGGTAGGTAGATGCCTACCTCTTCCTGATCATCAAGGTCAGCTACTCCAGCCAAGGTAATGACTACACTGCTTTTCCTCTGGGCTATTCCCATGATGAGCCTGAAGTGACCAGGTGGCAATCATAGCTTAAAGTTTAATAGAACTCTTACTGTGTACCTAGCTGAAGTATGTTCCCCTGAGAATACATGCACATTACTTAAAGTTTCAGGGACAGGAAGGAAAAATTCTGCAATGGAGTCCTTGGGAAGTAGGTAAAGCTACCTCTACTTCTATCATTTGTTCTCTGGATTTATATATTCCTATCCACTGGAAATGAAGCACCATATAATAGTCATTGGTTTAGAGTGTAGACTGAATACTGGAGAATGGTACCCCATTCAAGCAAAGTATCCTCTCTAATCTGACCTCCTCAAAAGGCCATGCCATAGCTTTTTCAGGTAGACAACCCTGGCAACATCTTGAGCACATTTCTACATCTGCTTTTCTGCGAGGAAGGTGTCTAGGTCTGAGATTATCTTAGGTGTTATACTATGCCATTTGTATAAACACTCTAAAAGTCCTCTGATAATGGAGCTGGCTAAAGCTTTGTGTGCAGAAAATGCAGACCCATACCTGGAAAATGTATCTATTTCAGATAAGAAGAAAGGCTACTTCTGCCAGGTTAGAAAGTGTCTAATAAAACAATTTTGGTCTGGGCTCAGTGGCTCATGCCTGTAATCCCAGCACTTTGGGAGGCTGAGGTGGGCAGATCGCTTGAGGTCAGGAGTTCAAGACCAGCCTGACAAACATGATGAAACACCATCTCTGCTAAAAAATACAAAAATTAACTGGGCATGGTGGCATGCATCTGTGATCCCAGCTACTCAGGAAGCTGAGGCATGAGAATCGCTTGAATCTGGGAGGTGGAGGTTGCAGTGAGCCAAGATCGCACCACTATACTCCAGCCTGGGCAAGAGAGTGAGACTCTGCCTCACAAACAAACAAACAAACAAACAAACAAAAAAACCATTTTGTCACAATGTTGCTTTGTGGAATTCTCTAACGAATTTTTCTGTATCAGTGACCTAACATTGATTTCTTCTGATGGTACGTTGTGCTGTTTTGTCCACATACAGCTCTGTTCCTGACACCACAGCTACTGGGGTGGTTGCTGGCAGATACTGGCTGTTGTCAATCTGTCTATTGACTTTTTGGTACCTTTTTGATGGTAGATGCTCTCTTGAAGGCATTAGCATGTAATTACAGCACACTGGTTGCATATCCATTACATGAGGCTATGTTCATCTGCTCTGTCGGAGGTACCACG
>NW_012108864.1:39304-41048 GCF_000951045.1 Mandrillus leucophaeus
CCTCCCGGGTTCAAGTGATTCCCCTGCCTCAGTCTCCCAAGTAGCTGGGGCTACAGGCACCTGCCACCATGCCCAGCTAATTTCTTTTGTATTTTTTGTAGAGACAGGTTTTCACTATGTTGGCCAGGTCGGTCTCGAACTTCTGACCTCAAGTGGTTCCACCCGCCTCAGCTTCTCAAAGTGCTGGGATTACAGGCGTGAGCCACTGTGCCCAGCCTGTTTAGCAGTCTTCAAGAAAGTTTTGGTTGAAGGACACTGTGTTGGATCCAAGTATACTTTGGACACCTGAGCTCCCACAATTTCCTTCCATGAGCTACTGAAAGATAGAAATTACACACTTGGGCAGTGCAATTGAATTGAAATGGATTTAAATCTGATATCTTAAATTATATCTTTAAATCTATTATTTTATAAAATTCTATAGTTCAAAATGTACATGAGAACAAAAGTGTCTATTAACCTGACAATTTTCAATATATCTTTTGATGATGTTATTAAAACTATTCAAATCTACTTTTGGTTGACATATTCTCTCCTAACTTCTTTATGAAAGCTTCAATTCATGTACATATGATAATAACAATAATAAAAGTTAACATTCATTGACTACTTATTAGGTTCCAGGAAGTGGGGAAAGCACTTTATGTATTATTTGTTTAGTGTATGTGGTTTTTTTAAAGCTTGGAGTGACTGTTCAGGAAACTAGCCTAAATTTTTCATTATATAGATAAGAAAACTGAGGCACAGAGAAGCTAAGTTACTTGATTAGCCAAGGATACAAAGATGGTTAGAATGTAACTTTGTAGCATCATATCTTTGTGACAAAAAGAACAATAGCTAATCTGTGATGCAAAAACAAAGGAGGTTTCTCATTCCACTCTATGCAAGGCAGAGCTGCTCAGAGAACAAAGCTGCCTTTGAAGCTGGGGATGGCTCCATCTCAAATCAACTCTGTGGGGTGCAGAGTATGACATGATGCGGCCAACACAGCAGAAAATCAAGTTCAAAAAACTCTGAAGTTATTTACAATCTTTTGGTGCCAAACCTTAAAGAATTCTTATTATGTTTTGTGTATGTTTCTAACTTGTCTTCATTAGCTTCTCTTTGATATTTTTGGCAAATCAGTTTAATCTTCAAAAGTCTTCATTTATTCTACTTGATTGAATCAAACAAATGACTAGATAATATAGAATCAATCAATCAAATAGCAGTATTGTCTATTCTGAGAAAGCAACAGCACAAAAAGGTAAAGAAAATGCAAATTGAAGCTAGATGATTGTATACATTACTTTATTGAATGTCTTCAAGCTGCTCATATTTGGGTAGCGGGGAAATACATATGAATGTTTCTAGAATCTACAGTTGAATATTTGACTTGCTGTGCATGGAAGGTTTGAAAACAAAAACTAGTTAGAAAAAAAAGATTGAAAGGGTAAGTTTCAGACTCTGGCATTTTTGTCTTTTTTTAGTTAGTTCCTGTTGAAGCCCTACCTTCAGGATTTTCTTCCCAAGTACTTTCCCTAGAGTATATAAATCAATGCAACAGTATCCTGTAATAGTATCTTAACCTGGAGAAATATCACAAGACTATAAAAAAATGCTTTTAACAAAGGTGTCAACTTTGCCCCTACATCATCAATGAGATGTCAGCTTGAAAGTCTAGGTACGTTGGAACCATTAGAGAGAAAAAGAAGGGAAGGTAGATGAAAGAGGCCGGAAAGTAGGCAATTTAAAATGAAAAGTT
>NW_012108864.1:43748-45952 GCF_000951045.1 Mandrillus leucophaeus
TCTGTCTCATTTTTGAAGTGATCAGATTAGTTAAATGGGGATATTATGGAGACTACCACTCTTCATCTTTCTTTTGTTTTTAAGGGTGACTCTAATCTCTGAAAATCACCCCCTCCCCACATTTGATTTTTCCCATTATGACAGCTCTTAGTTCAGAGGCTAAGGAACTAATATAGGGGTTCTATCACCTACCAGGTAGCTGAAAATGATCACTAGACATGTCCAAGGCCACATGTAACCCAGAAGGGGGATAGGAGTTCCTTAATTACCTTGCCTTTATATGCCCATCTGCCTCAGTTTTAACAAAGACAGTTATGATGTGATGCTTCAGTCTCGAGATATCAATGTCAGCAGTTCTCAAATGGTTTAAATATTTATTTTTTTGTATTATCTGAGGAAATGGCTGTAGGATCCTTTTAAGAGAGGACGAAATGAATGTCTACTGTATACCCCTTCCATGATGTTGCAAAATCTTTCTACAAGGGAATCATGCCTTTCCTTTTAAAAGATCATAGATCTGAGAATTGACTCAAGTCTGGTTAGAAGAGAGATCTTGGCTTTTTATTGGTGCTTCTGAGTTCAACCTCTTGATTATATATGCTTGATTTCCTTGGATTACATAGATTGAGCAATACTCTAGTTGGCTATCTATCTTGCACCTAGCAAAGCTATGTTTTAATCACTTTCTCCTTAATGTTCTGCACGTCATGCCACCCTGGCTGCCCACTCTAATCTTTCCACTCATTAACCTAATTGTGCCCACCTCGCATCTGACAGTCTAATAACATCACCCACTTTCTACGTGGAATTCGATCATCCTTCTTGCTTCCCGAAAACTCAGTTCTGTAACTATCTATCTTACTGTCAGCGCTCGCCTAGAAAGGACAGCTGCCACTACCTTCCCAGTGACATTGGTGACCCTCTCACCAGACCATTTCTCAACACTTTGATGAAAGGAATACCCTGTGAGCTCTTCCAGGAACATAATCGGGAGACAGATTTCCTGAGCTTGGATAACATACCACTCTGCCATCCCCTCACTGAGACTTGGAGATCAGACTGGGTATTGGAGCTCCAGAGAAGGTAGAATTCTCAGTCCTTAGAAAATTGGCTACATCAAATTCAGGGCTTTCAATGGGAAGAAAAATGAGACCCAAAAAATTGAGATACGGACAACTGAGTCAAAGCACTTAAAAATTCTAAATCATCTGCAGATTTCACCATGTGCTGTGGCAGTGGCATTTGTGATTATTTATTGTAGGTTAATGCTTTTTACTCAGTCTTCCAAGAATAATCCTAGTAGTATATAATCCCATTCTTCCAGGGCTATTGCCAGGCTGTGAATCCTTTATTACAGGAGAGTGCTCCCATATAGGCAATCTCTTCCATATCCAGTATGTCCCATGCCCTTTGACCCAGCACCCTCAGAAGGCAGCCATTTATATAATCCTGCAGGGCTGCCTGATACATGTCAGTTACATTATCTATCTCCTTCAGTATATAGTTCCTCTTCTCTTTTAACAGATTCAGCACTTCTCTAGGTTGGTCATGCTCTGATTTAACTCTAGGTATTGGCCAGGTCACCAGGAAGGGAACTGTAAATAGATCCTGAGGAGGGTACATATTGCCTTGCAAGACTCAGTTCTTTGAATCATATACGAATATAGAGAGTACTAAATTTAAGAAAAGAGTACTCCAGTTTTGATAACCCAGAAGGCTCAGAGGAATCTGGGGATTCAGGATTTTTAATTACTTTGACTCAGATGTCCCCATCTGAATTATTTGGATCCCATTATTCCTTCCCATTCAAGGTTCTGAATTTGGCATAGCAAATTTTCTGAAGACTGAGAATTCCATCTTCCCTGCAATTCTACCACCCAACTTTATCCTCAGTTTGTACTGCCCTCCAGTTTGTGGAGTTGAAAGTATCACAGGTTGTCAAGGAAATCCTCTGATTAGTTACCCTCAGCCTTTTATTGTTTATCTGCAATGCATCACAAAAATCCAGCAATAGCCATGAGGTTTCAGAGTCCTTCTAATGGCTATTTCTCAAACAACTGAGATATGCCCTCCCTTTCTCTCATTTCCAGATTGCTTTCTGTCACGGGAATTTCCATTTTATGTCACCACTGATAACATGTTTAACAATTGCAAAGCTTCAACATGTCAAGAGCTCTCAGTACAACATAACCTACCAGCATTAA
>NW_012108864.1:46002-55803 GCF_000951045.1 Mandrillus leucophaeus
CCCCCCACAATCTCATTTTAATGTTTGCTCTCTAGGACCTCTTCTGGTACCAAATCTTTTAAAATTGGGTTCCAGGGAAACAGACTTTGAGGCAGAGATTTATATGTCGAAGAGTTATTAGGGATGCTCTCAGGAAAAGAACTGTAGGGAGTGAGAGAAGCAAAATCAGTAAGTGGAAGAACAGTAATGAAATTGCAACAGAGGCCTCAACTGATCCTATGGGGAGTTTTGAAGCTGGGGTGGCCCTTCATAACTGTTCCAGATCAAGAATATGAACCAGTCAGTGGACGCCTAACAATGAACAAGGAAGCTGTCTTTGACCAAATAAAATTTCCAGTGATAGAGCCTAGCTGTAGCTGTCAGTAGCCAATACTCCTAGCAACTGGAGAAATAAGTCTTCTATTCTTGAAAGAACATCTCTGTGACGCCCCGCAGCATCCACTACACACTCAACACAGAACAGTTGAAGTGAAGGAACTGCCTAGGTGAATAAAAAGTAACTATGAAAGGTTGTTTCAAATAAACTTTCTAAATTAACATGGAGGAATGTGTGTGTGTGTGTGTGTGTGTGTGTGTGTGTGTATACAATATGTGTATATATATATGTGTGTGTATATATATAATATGTGTGTGTATATATATATAATTTCAATTTTTCCACATCTAAGTGAAAACTGTACATGATTATTTTAGTGACGATGCTGATGTGTGTATTTAAGTTGCAGCCGTATATTTATAACAGTCTTCTGGCCTGTAGTCCAGTGATAAGCACTAACCTTGGATTTATGTAGCTCTACCATCCCCTTCATGGTATCATAGAAATGTTTTTTCTTTCCTGTGTTATATTTAGATATCTACCATTTTATCTAAATGATATTATTTTATTATTAGGATTCTTTGTTGTTGTTGTTGTTGTTTTGAGATGGAGTCTGGCTCTGTTGCCAGGCTAGAGTGCAATGGCACAATCTCGGCTCACTGCAACCTCCACCTCCAGTGTTCCAGTGATTCTCCTGCCTCATCCTCCCGAGTAGCTGGGACTATAGGCACCCACCACCACGCCTGGCTAATTTTTTGTGTTTTTAGTCGAGATGGGGTTTCACTGTGTTAGCCAGGATGGTCTCAATCTCTTGATCTCATGATCCACCCGCCTTGGCCTCCCAAAAGTGCTGGGATTACAGCCATGAACCACCACGCCCAGCCTATTATTAGGATTCATTTTACATAAAGTACTCATTAGTAGTTGAACACATGGATTTAATTATCTTGTTGCAATGTGAATTGGCTACTGGAAGGAGGACAATATTAAAATTGTAGTTGAAAACATTTTTATGGTGAGCTTCAGGGCATATTATTTGAAGTTCTTTGGTGCCTTTTTATTTTTTATTATTTTATTGAACTTGGACAAAGAAGATTATATATTTATTATATTTTCCTTTGAAACAGGTGGGGTCTCAAATCACCCTTTGGAGCATAATCCAATTAAATTTTAAAATTATTTGCTAAATTGGAGATATCTGGACACTCTGGAGTTAAGATAAAATTAAATAAAGGGATTCCCTTTCCCCTTGTGCTTCCCAGGTGAGGCAATGCCTCACCCTGCTTCAGCTCTCGCTGGTCGGGCTGCAGCAGCTGACCAGCACCGATTGTCTGGCACTCCCTAGTGAGATGAACCCAGTACCTCAGTTGAAAATGCAGAAATCACCGGTCTTCTGTGTCGCTCACGCTGGGAGTTGGAGACTGGAGCTGTTCCTATTTGGCCATCTTGCTCTGCCCCCCACAATCTCATTTTAATGTTTGCTCTCTAGGACCTCTTCTGGTACCAAATCTTTTAAAATTGGGTTCCAGGGAAACAGACTTTGAGGCAGAGATTTATATGTCGAAGAGTTATTAGGGATGCTCTCAGGAAAAGAACTGTAGGGAGTGAGAGAAGCAAAATCGGTAAGTGGAAGAACAGTAATGAAATTGCAACAGAGGCCTCAACTGATCCTATGGGGAGTTTTGAAGCTGGGGTGGCCCTTCATAACTGTTCCAGATCAAGAATATGAACCAGTCAGTGGATGCCTAACAATGAACAAGGAAGCTGTCTTTGACCAAATAAAATTTCCAGTGATAGAGCCTAGCTGTAGCTGTCAGTAGCCAATACTCCTAGCAACTGGAGAAATAAGTCTTCTATTCTTGAAAGAACATCTCTGTGACGCCCCGCAGCATCCACTACACACTCAACACAGAACAGTTGAAGTGAAGGAACTGCCTAGGTGAATAAAAAGTAACTATGAAAGGTTGTTTCAAATAAACTTTCTAAATTAACATGGAGGAATGTGTGTGTGTGTGTGTGTGTGTGTGTATATACAATATGTGTATATATATATGTGTGTGTATATATATAATATGTGTGTGTATATATATATAATTTCAATTTTTCCACATCTAAGTGAAAACTGTACATGATTATTTTAGTGACGATGCTGATGTGTGTATTTAAGTTGCAGCCGTATATTTATAACAGTCTTCTGGCCTGTAGTCCAGTGATAAGCACTAACCTTGGATTTATGTAGCTCTACCATCCCCTTCATGGTATCATAGAAATGTTTTTTCTTTCCTGTGTTATATTTAGATATCTACCATTTTATCTAAATGATATTATTTTATTATTAGGATTCTTTGTTGTTGTTGTTGTTGTTTTGAGATGGAGTCTGGCTCTGTTGCCAGGCTAGAGTGCAATGGCACAATCTCGGCTCACTGCAACCTCCACCTCCAGTGTTCCAGTGATTCTCCTGCCTCATCCTCCCGAGTAGCTGGGACTATAGGCACCCACCACCACGCCTGGCTAATTTTTTGTGTTTTTAGTCGAGATGGGGTTTCACTGTGTTAGCCAGGATGGTCTCAATCTCTTGATCTCATGATCCACCCGCCTTGGCCTCCCAAAAGTGCTGGGATTACAGCCATGAACCACCACGCCCAGCCTATTATTAGGATTCATTTTACATAAAGTACTCATTAGTAGTTGAACACATGGATTTAATTATCTTGTTGCAATGTGAATTGGCTACTGGAAGGAGGACAATATTAAAATTGTAGTTGAAAACATTTTTATGGTGAGCTTCAGGGCATATTATTTGAAGTTCTTTGGTGCCTTTTTATTTTTTATTATTTTATTGAACTTGGACAAAGAAGATTATATATTTATTATATTTTCCTTTGAAACAGGTGGGGTCTCAAATCACCCTTTGGAGCATAATCCAATTAAATTTTAAAATTATTTGCTAAATTGGAGATATCTGGACACTCTGGAGTTAAGATAAAATTAAATAGGTATAAACAAAGAATAATTCAATGAGGAAGACTAAGTAATGTAAGTATAGACATGTCAGGCCCTAGTGTATACCTTTCTGGAGACTAGAAAAATAGGTTGAAGAACACTAGTGAAACTAGTTTAGAACCAGGATAACTGATGCAAATGTTCAAACATGTATATAAATATAATAGCCAGTATTACAACTTAAGGCATTTTTGAATACTTTGGAGAAGGCTCATTAAAGATGATATAAATGTGGGAAACTACACTGTACACAAGACTATTTGATATTAGAAATATTGAGTCAGGTAAAGGCTGAGGTGAGAGTTACAGTTTGAGTTAGATAACTGTACAGTTTGGGTTACATAAAGGAATATCAAATGCATAGAAATAGAGTATTTTTATTGTAATCTTTTATTTAAAGAAGTATGATGTAATCTCTACAAGTAAGATTAAAGACAGGAGAACATGTTTATAAATATTTGGAAAGGATTAATGTTAGATGTTAATTTTCTAACAGTAAAGATTAAGAGCTAGGAGTTCTCCTCTGCTGTTGAATGAGCCTTCTAGGCTACCTCACTTCTTCCAATATATTTGATGAAAGACAAGTCTACAGAGGCATAAAATTGAAGCAAAACAGTCACTTGCCTGCAGGTATTTGACCCTAGTCCCCCATTTTTGAAAGAACAACCTTATCATACTGGGACCCCACTGGAACTTCGAAGAAATCCTGGTGCCAATCCTTTCTGTATGAATAATTGCTAAGGTTATTGCTGTATCTAAATTAATTTTTTCTCTTTGTAGTAAAGTTCTCCCACTGGAAATGGGTAAAAGAGACCACACCACTTAAAGGAAAAAAGAGAATGTTTAGGAAGCTTGTTGTAAAAATACTGAAGTCACAAACTTATTAAGAAATCCACTCCCTAGAATCGTAACCCTGACCTAACCGTTAGACCCCTCTCACACAGTTTTTTTTTTTTTTTTTTTTCTGTCAAATGAGACTCAAAAAATTGACTTTGAAGATCTCCACAAGCATGTTTTATTATTTTCTGTGCAGATATCAGGGATGTAGATGGCTGTTTCTGAATCACAACTGCAGAACAGCCACATGGTAATAGCAGTCATATCCATTTATATTTCAAACTTAACTTAGGAGGACCATGAGGATATAATGTTGTTTGGGCCCTGTTAAAACCAGTTCTATCATTCTGATATTCTAGGGAGAGAAAAATAAAACCAACAGACCTCCTATGGGTATTTTTAACAAGGAAGTGCACAGCTATAGGAATGATCCAATGCTGGGTCACATTTGGCTCATGAGCGCCAATTGTGATGTCCAATTCTGCATTAAGTGATATTATGTTGGTAGGTTGATTTTTGGCCATAGTGGAAATATTTATACTTTGGAAATCAACGAACCCTAACACTCAGGGCTTCCTTTCTGTCTTTTTCTCTTCTTTATTTAGGCTCAGTGTTAAACATTTCTACTTGAAAACAAGACAATAAACCAGATGACTAATATTTACTCTTAAGACCTTAATTTTTTTTTTTCTAGCAAAGAACTTGGATTCCTGCTAGAATTTCTGCTAGAAAGGAACATGACTAGTGGTAGAGATGATGAGATATTTATCTAAACTGGCGGAAATAAGATAGTCTTTTTTTAGAAATTGAAGATATTATCCACTTTAAAAATTGCATATAGGTGAAACCCAAAATTACCTAATTCTATTTGTAAGCCATTCATTTTAGCATATGCACTACAAATAGGGAGGAAACAAAATCAAATTTATACAGAAAATCAATAGAATTCACTTTGAATTGATAGTATATCTACTTCCTGTAACCTTTAAGAACAAAATATTCTCAGCCAGGTGTGGTGGCTCATGCCTGTAAAACCAGCACTTTGGGAGGCTTAGGCAGGCGGATGATGAGGTCAGGAGTTCGAGACCAGCCTGGCCAATATGGTGAAACCCCATCTCTCCTAAAAATACAAAATTTAGTCGGGTGTGGTGGCACACACCTCTAGTCCCAGCTACTCGGGAGGCTGAGGCAAAAGAATCGCTTCAACCTGGGAGGTTCAACCTGGAGATCATGCCACTGCACTCCAGCCTAGGCAACACAAGACTCCGTCTCAAAAAAATAAAATAAAAATCCTCCAGTGGGATACCTATGGTTATGAATTAGATTGCTGGTCCTTCTATCTTTTATTTCTCTTTCTTCTGTTGATTCTCTCTGGGACCTTTATTATCAACTTAGCTTCTAAATAAGGATGCTCCAGAATGGAATGAAAAGGTGAACCACCATTCTATCAGCTTCTTCTATTTGTAATGGGTTCTTAAAATGGTTTGGTGGAAATACAGTAACATATTTCAAATATGTCTATAATTATCTGAAATCCTAACTATTTATGATTCTCCAGTGCCTCTGTCCCAATATGTAATATTGCCACTACAGAATAGTTGCCATTTTTGTTGTTTTTAATTATTTCTTTGGACAACTTTGAACTAAAGTAGTTACATCAGCTATGTATTTTGACACTTGATAGTATCCAGTTCAATGTTTTATTAACACTGGTTAGTATTGTCTTCATTTTTTATATTTATAAATGATATTTCTGCCAACAGAAAGCATTTTTGATACTTCATAAGTATTCAACCACAGCAATCAGAAGTTTTAGGGCTAGTAAAATCAATAAGTACCCAATCAAATGAAACTGTGGTAATTTCTTCCGCTCAAAGAGTTAGATTTAAGTAAGGTGCTATTTAGAGGTTGATTGCATTATTAAGAAATTGCCTGAAGTTTGGGTTAACAGCTCAGAGGTGACTGAGTTGCCTTTTTGGTAATATAAAGAAGGAAAGCTACTTCTCCTTAATCACAGAAAACTGGAAAGATGAGTTAAGTCCGCACACTTTTTTGTTCAAATGTCTCTTTTTGGTTTATAATCATTAACCAGGCACTAGATTAAACTGACAGTAAGGCAAAATAACTGAGGTGGCTAATTTTAAAATGTATTACAAATAAAGTAAGTATAGTACTTAGGCTGGATGGGCCACCTGCCGTTTAAGTCAAAATAATGCTGTAATTTAATTTTCCATCACTATTTCATCTGTTTTTAAGACAGTCAAACCATCCTTGGGAATGTTTGACAGAACATTTTTTGTAAGGGAGCTTCTCGGGAGTTGAACATCTCTATATCAGCCAAACAAAGCATTCTGCTCAGTTTGTAGTATTAGAAAAACATGCTTATTTGTTCTTACTTACAGCTAATTTATCTGTCATTTTCTGCAAAATAAACTTCTTAGTACAAATTTCTCACTTTTAGAAGCTGACACTTTATTATTAAAATACCACCTTGTCTTTTAAAAATTCCCTCCTTTCAATTTGGGCAGAACTTGTGATTATGGTGAGATATTACTCTCTTGATTAGGTTGTGTTACTGGACAAAAGGGGTTTTGTAGATGTCATTTAGTTTATGTATTAGTTGACACTGAGTTAATCTAAAAGGATATTATCCAGGTGGGCCTGACATAATCCCAGCCTCAACCAGCACCTTAATTGCAGCCATGTAGGCCCCTAAGCAAAGAATCCATCTATGTCATGATGGACTCCTGACCCACAGAAACTGCAAGATAATAAATATGTGTTTCCTGAAGTTGCTAAGTTTGTGGTAATTTGTTACACAGTAATAGAAAAGCAATGCATTCTGCATGCAAGGGAGGGAAGAGTTGAAGAAAGAACAGAAACGCATGAGAGTAAGAAACATGTGTACCTTATCTCTCATAGGTGTCTTCCATCCAGATCCCTGTTCCTTGATTTTCTTTGATGACAGACCCACACTACTGATTCTTCTGATCCAACCTCTTACTGCACATTCACAGCATATGGGAAGGGTACACACGGATACATGCTTTCTTCATACATTTAACATACCCTTTCACCTGCCCCAACATTATCCATTTTTGCATCAGGAGCTTTTAAAAGCAGTTAACACAATTCCTGGAGGGATGCCAATTTCTTTTTAGAATAATTTATGAAATTTTAAATGAATTTGAACATAACAAAATAGGGCAGTTTCCAAGTATATGTAGAATATTGCAACATTCTTAGAAGAAGAGGAAGATGGATGTGAGTATTTGGGTTGTTTCTGCTGGATTCAAGTGCCCTGCCCCAGAGCATGATGGGCCGTGGGAGAACTGTGCACCTGCTGCTGCTCCAGCAGGCCTGGCGTATGTTGCTTGGTTCTTCCTCTTACCACAAACTTAGCAGCTTCAGATACCACATATTTATTATCTTGCAGTTTCTGTGGGTCAGAAGTCCATTATAGCATAGATGGATTCTTTGCTTAGGGCCCTACATGGCTGTAATTAAGGTGATGGCTGAGGCTGTGAAGAGGTTAGGCCCACCTGGATCCTGCTCACTCCACATCCACCCTCTCTGCCCCACTGGGTTTTCATCTCCACTCAGAAAGTCTTTTTTAACTCGCAACCAGATAAAATCAACCTAACTAAAGGAGTCACCTTTCTCCATATTAATGGTGCATCATCAGGTATAGCAAGGGAACTAATTAACATAAAGAAAATATCAAGATAATTTTTAAAAATTTGTTCCTGGAGGACAAAGATCATTGGAAATCAGAGAGACCTTTTAAAAATGCCAGTAATACACTCAGAACAATTTGTGAATACACTGGTGTCCCCCCCAAAAAAAATTTTTTGCATACTGCCTAAAAGGGAACAACTTGAAAAAGAAAGAACTGTTCCAGGCTGAAAGCTGTGATTGCTAAAGTAAAAACTTTAACTAGAAAGAATTGAAAAATTCATATTTGGAAATCTAGAAAGTCAAAAAGAAAGAGAGAAAACAAGGATGGCAAATACAAAAGACACCAAGGGTCAACTCAAGCGGTTTAATATTCATTCAACAGCAGTTCTAGAAAGAAAAAATTAAATGAAAGGGAGAATAGCAAATAAATGATAAAAGAAAATTCCTCACAATTGAAATACCTAAACCTTTAGATTCAAAGAGCTCACTGAAAACTCAGCATATTGAATGAATAAGAGACTCACAGATAGAACTACCGTTGAACTACAAATTTTCAAGGAGTCTGCAGGGAAGGAAGCTTGTAAATGAGAATATTCTAAAAAGCTTCTGAGATTTCAAAAAAATGACTTGCAAAGGAATGTGAATCAGATGAGAGTCTTGAGTTTTCATAAGCATCTGCAGATTCTGGATGAAGAAAAATGAATCAATGCTTTTTAAGTTTTGAGAGAAAATACTTTCAATCTAGAATTCTGCAGCCAGCCAACTTATCAACCCTGAAGCAATATCAGGATAAGCACATTTTCAGACATGGTAAAAAGTTGACATTCAATTCATTTTTTTCCTTAGTAATTTGTTTAGAAATGTACTCTAGCAAAAGAACTTCCTCTTAATTAACAGGAAACTAGGAAACAACTGATTCATTTCAGGATGGCAATGAATAAATCTTCTAGATTAACTTTCTGCAGACCTAGAAAACAAGTTCCAAGGTCTAAGGGCTCTGGCAGGGAGGTCTCCAAGGCAAAAAGCACCGTTAACAGAAGACCACAAAACTAAAAGTTCTCTTTTTTAGTTGGGGATGTACTAAAGAAAAAAATGGTACACGAAAAATTAGAAAAAAATGAGGAACTCCAAGAAAAAACAAAATTGCTCAAAAACTCATGATCCAATCTGGTATAAACTGATTTTTAAGGAATAATTTTAAGTAATTGGTTATATGTTTAAAAATAATTCATTTAATTCTAGGAACATCCTTCTGTAAGTGTCCTAGAGCAGGGGTTCCCAAACCCCTGGCCATGGACTGATACTGGTCCTTGGCCTGTTAGGAAGTGGACCACACAGCAGGAGGTGAGAGGTGGGTGAACAAGTGAAGCTTCATCTGTATTTACAGCTACTCCCGTATTTACAGTACATTCTTGCACTACCAGCTGAGTTCCGCCTCCTGTCAGATCAGCGGCAGATTAGATTCCCATGGGAAGGGAACCCCATTGTGAACTGCCTGTGCAAGGGATCTAGGTTGTGTGCTCCTTAGGAGAATCCAATGCCTGATGAGCTGTCATTGTCTCCCATTATCCCCAGATAGAACCATGTAGTTGCAGGAAAACAACCTCAGGGCTCCCACTGAGTCTACATGATGGTCAGTTGTATAATTATTTCATTATATATTGCAATGTCATAATAACAGAAATAGAGTGCCTAATAAATGTGATGTGCTTGAATCATCCCAAAACCACCCCCAGTGGAAAAACTGTCTTCCGTGAAACTGGCCCATGGTACCAAAAAGGTTGGGAATCACTGTTCTAGAGATTACAAAATCCTTATAAAAGAATGAAATGCGAATCAAAACCACAATGAGATACCATCTCACACCAGTTAGAATGGCAATCATTAAGAAGTCAGGAAACAACAGGTGCTGGAGAGGATGTGGAGAAATAGGAACACTTTTACACTGTTGGTGGGATTGTAAACTA
>NW_012108864.1:56138-76365 GCF_000951045.1 Mandrillus leucophaeus
TGGGGAGGGGGAGGGGGGGGATTGCATTGGGAGTTATACCTGATGTAAATGACGAGGTGATGGGTGTTGACTAGTTGATGGGTGCAGCACGCCAACATGACACAAGTATACATATGTAACAAACCTGCACGTTATGCACATGTACCCTAGAACTTAAAGTATAATAATAAAAAAAAAAAAACGGGAAAAAAAAAATGCAATCTATTTGGCCTATTATTAAACAATATTTATACATTCATAACATAGTCATAAGCATATACACGCTTTTCATTGTCCATTATTAGACTGAACCTATTAATAAAGTTGGGTGAACTGTTTGAAGCCATAGGATTGAATGTAACTCTTCACAACCCTGACAATGAAAAGGTTAGCTGGCAAAAGATGAGATTTGGGAGATGATGGAAAAAAAGGGGTGAGGGCAGCAGGCAGGGAATTGAAAGAATGTCAAGTCTTTAAAATATACATGTTACAAAATGGGAAGGCCAAAGATACTGCAAAAAATGCCATGTTACAAAAAATTGTATAATAACTATTTTATTTAAAAATTTAAGGTACTATCAAACATTAGTAGAAGCAGAAAGAAGAGGATGTTTTAAGAAAAAATGTCCCCATCTTTTATAAGGAGGAATTAATAGATACCTCAGTAAGAAAACAAATCAAGAAACAGCGTTGTACACAAATGGAGTTGCCAAACGGACTGTAAAACTAAAAGTAGAAACTGGAGAATCAGACTTTTAAAGGAGAGGTGTTAGAAGACCTACTTTTAATAATAGATCCTTCTATATTATTTTATTTTTAACACACGAGTGATGAGGGTAACGCATATTATTTTAAACTTGATTGTATTAGGTCATAGGAACTGATAGAAAAAAATTAAAATTGAAAGCCAAAGTATAAAGTACATGGCCAAACACTTCAAATCCTGAAATGTTTATATATGTTTTTACAAATAAGGTATATTTGACAAAATGTTAACATAGGTGTTATATGTCAGTAATTACACTATTATCCTTAGTAGGTTATTGAGCTGACATTAAGCCAACTAAGACAAACTTAGATACAATGGGGAAATAGATTTAAAAATTAATTAAAAGCTATTTCCATCTAGTTAATCTAGTTTCTACCCAAGAATGTCTTCTAAATTAACTTTCAGACTTCAAATAAACCATAACTGAAATAACTGAATGACTCCCAATGCAGTAAATAATTTTACTGAGCATAATTAATAAAATTGAATATCTGGCTTACTGAGTCTGGAATAATAAAGTAGAATCAACAATGGAATAGAAAGAACCCAGCAATGATATTAAGGTGAGAGTACATATTTAGAATACAGTTCTGGGTCTCAAACTCAACCATGTGTGAATGGACTTGTGAAGAACGGATAGATTTTTTTGTTCTCTTACCTTAATAATAATGGGTGTCCATTTCTACAATATAACTTTCCTTTTTTCTTAACCCTCATACTTTCACTGAAAGCATGTTTATCAAGTACCATTTATTGAAAATGCTGTTCTATATTCAACAGAGAGTATCAGTGTGTATTGGAAAAAGGAGGTATGTGTAGATGTTGTGCATTTGAATGAGTATTCAAGACCTTACTTTCTTGTGAAAGGAGATAACACTTAATAAAGTCAAAGACCTTTCAATTGTGTAACTTTTTAAAATCATAAAGTTATAGCTTTGAAGTATTTGAAATAAAAACTGGCTTTCCTAGTACTTTGAAAGCTTCAACTTGACTCTGCTTTTCAAACTTTAAAAATCAAAAGACTTTTATTTGAGGTATCAAATTCCTTGCTTTTTATAAATATGAATTGCTTGGAAAAATTATTTTTACTACTCTAATATCAACTTTTGACAGGTTTTTTTGAAAATTTTTTTATTGAATATGATTCTATGTTCTTCTTTAATATTAGCCAGAAGCAAAGTCAATATTTTGAAAGTTCAATGTTTCTATAATTTTTAATAAATAATGAAAATCAGGGTCAAACTTGGAATTTTTTAACATGATCTTATCTAGTGTCACCTAAATCATAATTCATATATTGGCTATAACATTGGAATTTTAAGATCAGCAATTCTGTAGGTGTGTTATTCTCTGCTTCTGCAGCTGAATAATATTCGAAACCAGAATCACTGAAACTTGTTGCAGTTTCAGACTAAGACCATACTCTGACATCATCCCTCTCCACAGAGAAGAAAATGAACACAATCCTGAACCACCAGCTCTAAAAGCTATTGCTCCTCATCTCATGTGGTTTTCCTTAGTTCTAGTAACTGGGCTTTTCATTCACGTACATTTAACCAAAACTTCCCCTGGTACCTCAGTTCAAATGAATGAGTATTTTTTTTTCCTTATTCTCAGTTATGTATTTATTCACTGACCCATTTATCAATTTTTATTGCATGCCTATTATATTCTAGGCCACACAATATGATGGGAAACGATCATTCTCACCTTTAGTAAACTTAAATGTCCAACAGAAGAATGAAATAGGTCAGTAGTCTTATTTGACTACTGGACCCAGTATCCCAGATTTGCTTCCTGAACCCAGACTTCCTAAATGTTTCTAGGGCTGGAGTCCTACCCAGAGCCCAGTGACTCCATAGTTGGATTTTGACAGCTTTTTGGAAGACTTTATTGAAATTGACTTGCCATTTGCCTGGACTTGACATTTGGCTATTATCTGCTGTTGGTCCCTGCCCTGATCACAGACACAGACCCTATGAATATTTCTGATTTCTTGGATGTGCTAATTCCCATTCTGTCTGTCTTAGTGGCAAACAATTCAGCCAGCTTCCATTAGACTCTCATCTCTCCCTTTGTCTCCTTCCCCACTGTCTTTGCCTTAACTCAGACTTTTTTGTCTCTTGCCTAAACAAAATTTTCTTCTAAAACAATTTTTCTGTCTTATTTTCCTACTCCAATATATAAACTATCTGCTTTATTTAAAAAGACAACTGTTACTTGCATCAAAAATGTCTAAACCAGAAAGTTCTCTGAATTATAATTTATAAAATAAATATGCCCCTGAAACCACTACTCAAATCTAGGAATAGAACATTATCAGCACCTCGAAAGCCACCCACCCACAAGCCCACTCTCAATCCCTTTCTGCTCCCTCATTTCCAGAGGTAACCACTATGCTGACTGATAACACCATACATTATTATATTATAATAATAGGCCACTATTATTGAACTGTAAACAAATAAAAGCACATCATATATATTCTGTACCCTGGCTTTTATGTTCAGCATCACGTGTGAGAGATTCATCATGTTTTCACATCTAGGAATAGTTCATTCAGGTTTGTTGCTATGCAGGATTCCATTGTATGAATATACTACTAATTATTCATTGTATTATTGGCTAACATTAGAATTATTTTCATATTAGCTTATTACAAATAATGTTGTTGTGAACATTCACAAACATATAAATGCATATATGCTGGGTTATAATTAGGTATGAATTTTTTTTTCATAGAGTATGTGTGTATTCAGCTTTAATAATTGATATCAAACAGTTATCCAAAGTAGTTGTGCCAAACATAGTGTATGCAAATATACCCACATGCTTTCAAACACAGCGTTGTCAGTCTTGTAAATTCTAACCATTCCAGGGAGTGTGTTGTAGCATTTTATTATAGTTTAAATGTTCATTTATCCTATGACTAATGTGGTTGAGAACCTTTTCAAGTTAATACCATCTTGGTATTCTCTATTATGAAGAATGCCTGATTCGAATCTCTTGTTCATATTTGTTTTGGATTTTGTAATGGTTCTATATCTTGGTGACAAGTTCTTTGGCATTCCTATTGAAAGATGGAGTCTATGTCCCCTCCTCTTTTCTTTGGCACTCCTATTGAAAGATGAGGTCTATGTTCCCTCCTCTTGAATCTGTAGAAGCTTGTGATTTCAATAATAGCAAACTGAGGAAATAACGCTGTGTGACCTGGGGCTAGGTCATAAAAGGCCATGCATTAGCCACATTGCTCACTGGACAACTTGCTTTTGGAGTCCTGAACCACAGGGTACAAAGCTCAATTCCTGTGAGACTACAATTTTAAAGAGGCCATGTGTAAACACTTCTGCTAAATAAGCCCATTCTTCCAGCCATTCCCAACAAAGCATCAGACATATCAGTGAAGCTGTTCTGAACTCACAACACTAGCTCATTCTCCAAATGAAACTACTGAATGATCTCCATCGACATCATTAAAAATGGAAGAATCATCTATCTAAGCCTTGCCTAAACTCCTTATTCATAAAATCATGAATCATAAAATGGTTATTTTAAGCCATTAAGTTTGGGGTTTGTCATATTGCAATAGACAATGTTAACAGAATTTGGTACCTGAAAGTAAGATAAGTGTCATAATAAAACCAAAAGTACGTGACATCAGTTTGGAGATGACCAGCAGCCTTGAAGACACTATTGGTAAAAGCTCAGAAGAAATTGAGTACACCGTTTTTGGTGGTGGAAGAAAGCAGACCCTGGCTATCTAGCTGTGGAAAGTTTGGTAATACTGTTGCCTGTGGTAACATAAAAAGTTGTAAATGTACCTAATAAACTTAATGATCTAGCTAAGAAGAAATCTGAGTAGAGTGTTGAAGATGCTGCCTGGCTTCTTCTAGCTGTCTATAATAAAATGAGAGATGAGACAGATGAACTAAAGAAGAAAATGTTAGGGTTCTTTTTTAGTAGAATTTGGAAGAAACATAAAGGCTCGAGGTAGTCTTATCTCCCACAAAATATCCATAAAATAAAAGATAGCTTCAAGGCAAAGATCAAATCCTGGACATTACCAGTAAAATATTACTCTGGGGAATCCAGGTAGGACTGTAAGTTTCTTTATTAAGATGTTAGAAAGACTTAAGGTGGTGCCTCATAGATCATCTCAGTCAAACAAGAGTCTTAAGTAATGTTAAGGGTATGATTTAAAACTCTCCGCTGGACCATAGTGCTTCTAAATGTATTATCCTGATGATATTATCACAATGATGTTATGAGTTGGGGAGGTTACTCTCAAAAAGATTTGTGAGTGAACTTTTTGTCCAATGGAGTAGCTCATAAATTGATATATAAGCAACCCGAAGGAATTATATCAGCTTGGACTAGAAGGGATAGACGGTACAAAATGAAAAGAAGCATTTGAACTCTGAACTTTTCTGTACACGGAGTAAGCTCAGAAAACCATTCAGCTGCGAACACAAGCTACTCTCCATGGAAAAATTAGGACTCCAAGGAAAGCATCAAGACCTCAGAGGACAGAGCCAAGATTCATGGAGAATCATTCTTAGAGGGGCAGTTCTGGGTCCTAAGCAAAGAACTGGCAACACATACTTGGTAAATTCTAGGATCACAACGGACCAGTGACTGCCGTCCGTCCACTTTTATCTCCCACTTTTTTCAGCAGAGTGTCTACTATCACTATCCTATGCTGTCCCACCATTGTATACGGGTTGTGTGGAGGGCAAATAACTTGTCTATCTGTTTCACAAGGTGTCACATGAAGAGGAGTGGTAACCTAGAAACTCAACCTAAAGGGCCTTCTTCACACATGGACATAATTCAGACTACTAGACAAGACTGTGAACCTTGAGCCACACAGGATAAGAATTTGGGAAGGGAGTTAGAGGGGATAAGAGTGTTTTTCACATGTAAGAAATGAAGATGATTTGTGACCAGAGGTTGGGCTCTGACAATTTTACGACATGGCCTTAAATTATTTGACATTCCTTCCATCAAATAGCAGGATCATTGTTTTCTTCCTTTATATATTTGAGGGCTTGCAGCTGCTTTGATCAATAAAGTATGAGTAGAAGAAATTCTATGTGATTTCCAGGTCTAGGTTACCAAAGTTATGAAGTTGCTTCTTTATTTGCTGAAATGTTCACTTTTAGAGTCCTGACCTGCCACATAAGAAGCCCAGTTACCGTGAGAACACTCTGGAGAAGCAAGTGCAAGTATCCTATCTCAGCTAGGCTTAGCCTTCCAGCCATCCCCAACAAGGTGACAGAAATGTAAATGAGGTCTTAGACCCTCCACACCAGCTTATCTCCCAGCATATACCACCGGATGACTCTGTTGGTGCCACATGGGGCAGAAAAATCCCCCACCGCACCCTGTCCAAATTGCAGACCAACAATATCATGAGCTATACGAATATGGTAGTAGGTATAAGCCTCTACGTTTTGGAGCAGTTTGTTACACAGTGATACGTAACCAGAATAGCTGTCTTTTACAAATTGTTTTGTTAGTGTTCTTTATACATTCTGGCTATAAGAATATATGGTTATCTTTTTTTTTTTTTTACCTTTACAATTAAATTTACAATTCACTTGATCTATTTGCTTATCCTAAATAAATTCAACACTAATTATTGTAACTCAGTAATATCTTGGTATCTGAAGTCCTCCCACTTTATTATTATTATTAAATATTATCATGGCTGTTATTGATCCTTGGCTTTAGCACGGCACCTACATGCAGGGAACAGACTCCCCGCATGTGTACATTCAAGACCAAATAGCTAAATCCCCAGAATCCTTGAATTCCATCACCATTTCCTGATGAAAAGAACAAATAAAACGTGAAAAAGAAGGAATGAAATGGTTACCATTTGTAGTAAACAAGTTTATGTAGGAAAACTATAGATTCATTTTGCCTAAAACAATTTCATATAAATGCAGTCATACAGTATGTAATCTTTTGTGTCAGTCTTCTTTTATTCAGCATAATGTTTTGAAGATTAATCCATGTTGTTGAAGTTCATTTCTTGTCATTAGTGAGATTATTATTTGAATATATTATAGCCTGTTTATCCATTCTCCTATTGATGGACACCTGTGCTATGTCCAACTTTTGGGCATTTTGAGTAGTTGCTATGAACACTCTTGCAAAATACTTTCTGTTAGCATAGATCTTCATTTCATTGATATAAATGCATGGAATTGATATTGCTGGGTCACAAGGTAGGTGTAAGCTTTAGTTTTATAAGAAACTACCAGAACTTTCTCCAAATTGTATCATTTTATGTTCTCACCACCAATGTACAAGAGTTCCAGTTATTCTCCTTCATAGTGTTGTCAATCTGTGTTTTAGTTATTCTAATGAATGTGGATGGCATCTCATTGTGATTCTAATCTGTATTTATTTTACGATTAATGATGTTATTTTTTCATGTGCTTGTTGGGCGTTTGTATATCTATCTTTACAAAGTGTCTGCACAAATATTTTACCCACTTTTTTGAGTTATAGGGGTGCTTTATATAGTCTCAGAACCATTACTTTCTCAGATATATGTGTTGTGCATATTTTTTCCTACTCCTTGGTTTGCTTATTTATTTCTTAGCAAGAATAATGTTCCTCTCTTTGTCTTCCTCTCAAAACTTTATGAGAACTGCTATTCTCCTGTATGCAATTTGTCCTTTTTTTCCTGGCTACTCGGAGGATTTTTCTCAATAACTTTGAATATCAGCGGGTTGACCATAATGCAAGGTTTTCTTTTTATTTACCCTGTTTTGGCTTTACTGGTTTCTTAACTCTGAAATTTATATCCTCCAGCAAATGTGGAACAATGTCAAATGTGATTTCTTCAAGTACGTTTTGCTTCATTCTCTCTTTCCTCTCTTGTTGGACTCCAGTTGCAAATATAATAGACACTTTGATATTGTCCCACAAGAATATGTCTCCGGGTTCTCCTCTCTGTCTTCTCTCTTCTGCTCTTAAGCCAACCCAGTGAATTTTTATTTCAGATTGCATTTTTCAGTCCTAGAATTTTCCTGTCTACTTAAGGCTAGTAGGCAGGCTTTAAAGAACCATCTTGAGAAGATAATATATCTTTTGTTATATAAGAGACACAGGAATTATTACCTGACTTCTACCTAGAGAAATCTGATACCAAGAGGCTATATGGAGTTGGCAGAAAAAGAAAAAGAAACCTGAGTTGGGAGTGAGCTCCTCTCCCATACAGTGAAGCAATGGTGTGTATTTCCCCAGGTCTACATGTTGTCTCCTTGAAAGGCTCAGATTGATCATAAAATGGATTCTGCCTAAGAGAATCTCATGGAGACCATATGATCCCATCATAGTAATAAGCTCCTAGAAGCCTAGAAGCTAAAGAGAAAGTTGTTGACAGCTAGCAGGAGTAAAGGCAATACCAGGTGAATGGATGTGTAACAGATTTCTAAACAGGAGATCTCTAAAAAATTTCTAAAATGAATCCATGAAAAGAAAGATATCTTCCTCTGAGCACAACCTAAAGTTGCCGCAAAACATCAGCTAAAAGGCAACTTGGAATAAGAAAATAAAATAGAATTTGACCAGATATTCCACCTGACTTCAAGCATCCAGCCTGTTGCAGGCTAAGCTGGACAAGCAGAGTAGCATTAATTGGATCAGAGTGGAGATTTTAATACTACTTGCGAATGAGGATATATGATCAATAGACTAGAATAGATTTTATTGTAATCCTTCAGTCACTAGAAAACCTATGGGGTTTAATATTTAATGTAAGGGCTGAAAAATATGAATGTAGAAAGCAAATATGAAATTACTAAAAGAAAGAATAAGGTTAGTATCTGCTTATGTGTATCTGTGTGTGTGTGTATGTATTCTACAGCATTGTAGGATCACTTCTGTCATATTATATCCATATATTAAAGTTATCTATCAATTATATGCCTTCATGGTATATTTATACACAGATAGGATTGTGTGTGTGTGTGTCTGTGTGTGTGTGTGTAACAGTGATGCATGGGAAAATTGTATCAATATTTTTTAGTTTTTAGATTTTTTAATTTCTACAATGAACATGTATTCTATTTGACACAGAAAAAAATGCATTGTCTTTTCCAATGGACTATGAGTCTCTCAGTCTGTTTGGTCTGCTATAACAAAATACCATACACTGTGTAGGTTATAAACCACAGAAACTTATTTCCTACAGTTCTGGAGGCTGGGAAGTCCAAGATCAAAATGCCAGCAGATTTGGTGTTGGTGAGGGCACATTTCCTAATTCACAGATGGTACCTCCTTGCTCTGTCCTCCCGTGGCAGAAGGGGCAAACAAGCTGCCTCGCACCTGTGTTCTAAGGTTCCTATTGCCATTCATGAAGACTTTGCCCTCACGATCCTATCACCTCCCAAAGGTCCCACCTCTTAATACCGTCACATTGGGCATTATAATTTCAACATGTGAATCACTGGAGACAGCAAACAGGGTATAGCAATGAGTTAGTACTTTTCAGTTAACAAACAAGTATCTCAGATATTCTCATCAGGTCCTCACAGTTATCATCATTTTCAAAGTTTTGATTTTAATGGTTTGACACATTAGAGAGCAAGTATTTCAGTATTTTATATTTGAAAGATAAATCACATTTTAGTTCTCTTTATTAAGTGATGATACACTTGAAAATTCCCAAATGCTACTGTAACATTCTCAGAAGGGAAACTGCCTTTATTCAGGCTTTCCTCAGTCTTTAAATTCTGTCATGATACTCAGCCTCAGAGCTGTAACATTTGTCACACAGATAATGCTTCTCGTACTTGACTTTCTCTCTCTCTCTCTCTCTCTCTGTGTGTGTGTGTGTGTGTGTGTGTGTGTGTGTGTGTGTGTGTGTGACTGAGTATCTCCTAACATTTTTTTTTTCTTCTCTTCCTTGGATATTGATTACAGCATTGAAGCATCCCCCTAAGTTTTTACTTTTTGAGGCTGTTTGACATTTAAAGTATACATAAAAAAATTCTGGTAAAACCATGTGCTTTGCTCATTCTTTTTTTATTTATATTTTTGCTCTTTTACTGCTGGCTATATAAGCTATTTACACTCCCTCAGTTTTTAGGCTACCTGCGGGCTAATCATTTAACTTCAACATACATTTTATTTTGTCATCGAACTTGCTTTCAATTATTTTCTCATAACATTTACAGAGAGACTTTAAAGATACACAGAGTTACTGTACTATCACCCAATGTTAATGGCTGTCTGCTGTGGGTTCTAGACATAAACGGGTGTGTTAGGGTCCTCCATTTCTATTTTCCCCCTTATAAATGCTTTAGTACATTGAATGTGTAACTTGCTGCCCTTTCTACTTGCATCTTCTCTGGTTCTTTTAATTCTTTCATCTCACCCTGTTACAAATGGGGCATAATCTAAATATTTATCTGGTCTAACTATCAAATGTTTCTTTATTGCCTAAAATTCACAAAAATCTGTGGAAAATATGCAGGCAAGAAAGAGGGAAGTAACTTTACCAAAAGGCTAAAAATCAAGCTGATTAATTCAACATTTCTTAAATTTACTACTAAATATATATAAAATTGCTGAGGAAGAAAATCAACAGTGATTTCATTTTCTAACTTCTCTGATAATACTGTGCATAGAGAGATCAGTATAATAAATTTCCTATGCTCAAAATATAATCAAGGCTAAAAAAAAGTCATATTTTCAAACCTACAATTTAGTTTAGATTGGTTTAAATTATAGAATGTTCTGGTACCCAGAATCAATCTGCAAGAGATGTAGCAAACTTGATGAAGGTCTCAGTAAATTCTTTCTTTACTTCAAGAGGGAGGTTAACAGATCACATACTCCCTTTACAAATTAAGCCCTGTATTTCAAAGGTAACAAAATACCAGTCAGTCAAGGATCAAATGTTAATATGTGGTGTTAAATCACCCAGGAGTGAAAGACGCCATTGCATAAAGATGTGATTCCTCCCCTAGATTTCAAAGATATTTAAACTTCTCCTGAATCTCAATTTTCCTTTAATCACAAGAAAATCACCATGTTATTTATACGGCCAGTGTAACCCGTAATTGCAATTATTATCACGTGAAATATATCAAAGCCACTAACTTCCAACCTGCTTCTATCACACTTGTGATTTAAGTATGGAAGCATGTGTTATGCAGTGACTGAATTGTATTAATGAGAAATATACATCTGAAAATATAGGCTGTAGAAACCAATTGTCTTCACTGATGTCAGTCTCTTCCCATTCATGCTCCTCAATCAAGCAATACACAAAGGATACATACTTGAGAGGACAGATATCCTATTTTATGTGATGTGATTATTACACATTGCATGCCTGTATCAAAACATCTCATATACCTTATATACCTACTATGCACCCCAAAAAATTAAAATAAAAAATTGGAAAAAAAATACATTTTACTCCTGAAGTAAACATGTTAAATAAACACATTCCTTGTCCTTTTGATCAATGTCAGAAATTATGGGGAAAAATGAGAAAACCATTTTCCTACATAGGATTGCATGCTAGTGATCCCAATCTACACAATATGGAAGACGGTAGAGAAATATCTAGGCCAACCATAATTTACCAATCTTCTCTCTGCCCTCTTCTCTGTAGTGGACATTTGGTGCCTGTCAAAGAACAAAACAACTATGTATACAGTACTTGCAAAACATTAATGTTTTCTAAAGCATTTTAAGTTTTTCTTTTCTTATTTTGGATGTACTGAAAGCCCCACCCCAACCATATTTCTCTCTTTCTTAATTCACAGTTATATACTCTATTTTGCTTCTTCTAGCAGTTACTCTAGAAATTTCAACATAAACATTTGCCATAAAGATAATCCATGTTAACTCTTCAGAACCATGCAAGAACCTATAAATAATTTAACTCAAGCCACAGTCTTCTCTCTTGGCTAAACTTTTATAAGGTGATATTTTAGTTCTATATTTTTTTAACACTAAAAACTGTGTTAAAATTTTAATAATGATTTTGTATTACCTACATGATTACTAAGTGGTTGGCTTAAGTTTTCTTCTTCTATCTCATACCTTTCTTTTGTGGTCATTTGTATTGTGGAAAATGTTACTGGCAGTCCATTCATCCCAAGTAATCTCAGTGTTTGTCTCTAATATCCTCATTTTGCCTATTGTTTTGAAAGTCTTATTAATATGGATTTGTAGGTAACCATTTTCTTTCAGCAGTTTGAAGATATTATTCTGTCTCCTAGCTCCCTCTCTTATTATGGAGATATCACTTTTAATCTAATAGTCACCCACCGAAGGGTCGCTGTCTTTTCTTTGGCTACTTTATGATCTCCTTTGTATCTTGGGTTCTCTACAGTTTCACTATGATGTGCCCAATATGAATTTCTTTACATTTGTTATTAAGATTGGTGCTTTTTATCAAATCTGGATTATTATGTCATTTTCTTTTGGAATATTTTCTCTCCATATCCTATGATCTCCTACTGAAATGCCAATGAGAAATATACCACTTCACACTATTCTCCTTTTTGTCAACTTTAATATTCCCATCTCTTTGTCTCTCTGGACTATGTCCTGTTCAATTTCATTTTATCTATCTTCTAGTATATTGAGTCTCCCTTCAGCTGTGTCTAATCTGTGCTACCCAACACACCACTCCGCCCCCCAATCTACTGAGTTTCTCATTTCAATTCCTCTCTTTTTCCTCTTGTGGAAATTCTATTTTCTTCTTTCTAAAATGTGACTAGACATTTGTATAGTCTCTTATTCCTTCATCATTTTCTGATGGTGCCCTTTATTTTTTAATCTATTCAATGTGCTTATTTTAGTATTGATAATACTATTATCTACAATCTTTGTGGGTCTGATTTACAGTCCATTATTTTTTATAACTCTCCTTCATGTGGCTTGTTACATGATTTATTTTGTAATTGTCTTTATTGTGACCTCTGTGTCATAATAATTCTTTGAGAACTGGATTTAAAGAGATTCCACTAGGGAAGGCTTATTCATGCTTCTGCCAGGTATCTAGGGATATTTGTATTCAAGTAAAATGTCAAACTATTAGAGTCAGGGCTTTTCAGATCATCTAATTCATGTGAATGCTGGCCCCAATTCTTAGGAACGTGAGTTTATGATTAACAATTTTCCTGGATTTTAAAAAACAAAACAAAATCCTGTTTCTTGTCTACCCAGAACCATGCTGGCACCTGCACATATTCTTGATGTATATTTCTGAAGTGCAAGTTTGGAACCTGCACATATTCTTGATGTATCTTTCTGAAGTGCAAGTTTTTCTCCAATTTACTCAATGTTGGTGTCTCCCAGAGCTGCAATATTCAACTTCAGTGGGTACTATTCACATTGTGGTCCATGTAAAAAGCATTCCCTGGAGGTATGTAGTGTATTATGTGATGCTCTTGGTGTCACCATTTGGACATCCCAGTTTTAAATGAGCATCTCTGATCTGACCCTTGTGTCTACCCAAGCTTGGTTTTCTTTCACCGGATCACTTGATCCATTAAAGTACAAGGTTTTCTAGGTCACCAGAAATGAGCAGATGGTTCCTCTGGGCAAATGCCAGCTTTAGTGATACCTTATCTTTAGAAATTTTGCTTACTAGTTTTCCCCCACGCCAAACTATAGCCCACTCTCCCATGCATGCCAATCAATGAATTTAAAAATGTTTCTCACATAATCTGTACATTATTGTTATATGTTTTTTACTGGAAGGGGTTCTCCGGACATTTGGTTTTTCATATTGTCAAAAGCAGAACCTATGGAATCTACCTCTGAAAACAGAGACCTAATCACTCTTCTTTCTGCTTCTCGTACCACCCCTGTGGGCAGAAGCATCATTAGCCATGGTTTCAGATAATAGGAGCTCTGCTTGTTGCAGTCTTCTGCACTCTAGTGGCTTTCTTTGATAATGGAGAGTCTCCAAAGACTGAAATAATAATGGGAGTTGGGGGTTGAGGGGCACACAGTTAGAAACAGAGAACAGCAGGAAAGTTGTACTCCTAACTTGTCAGGTTGATCATTTGTTCCTGTGTTTGGTACTCTCAGTTTCCTCTTGTCATATACATTGTTATTTCATATTAGAAAATAATTTTGCCTACTGCATTTAGAACCTATGACTTCCTGATAAGGAATTCACTGATATTAATTTGCTACCTTTTTTCTTCTAAAAAATTACTGACTTTCTTACAGTTTCACAGAGTTATAAGAGGAAAGAAAGGATCAGTTATTGAGGGCATAATATAAGACCCTGCTGTGTACGGTGTATGAGTTATTTTTATTATTCCTATTTTATAGATAATAATAACAACAATCATAACAGTAATAAGAGCTGATATCTATTGTCAGGCACTGCTCTAAGTATTTGACATGTATCAAATTATATAATCTTCACAACAACCTGTGGGTTAAGTGCTATTTCTATCCCCGTTTTATAGATGAGAAAATAATCTTAGAGAAGTTAATTTTCCAAGTTTGTAGAGGTAATGATGATAAATTGTGGGGTTTAAACTCAGGTCTGCCTGACTGCAGATCCTACACCCTTTCTATATACAAAATAGGCTACTCTCCTAAAATCATATTGGGCATATGGGGAGGCAGTATTTTTATTTGACAAAACAACAACAAAACAGCATTTTTGGTGTTGCTAAAGAGTTAATATAATTTTAGAGCACCAGAGAGAATATTTTGTCAAACTGAGAAAATGTTAATGCTTTGGCTTTTCAAAGAGCATTTAATTCTCATGGGCATGCCTATCCTGTATTTCTACATCAATTGCAGATGAACTATTAACTTTCAAATTGGTCACTCCAGGGTTCTATTTACATTTTTAATAGAGTAAATACCAAAGGAACATAAAGTGTAAGTTAAATCTAAGAGAATTTTCAAGAGAAATAAGTGATGAGAGCAACAGAATATATCTCAATGCCCTATATATCAGTAAAGAATTAATTAAATGTATTAAGGAAAATGTTGTGTCAATTTGCTGTAATTGAGAAAATTTTTGAGAGAAATTATTAAAACCCGATTTAAATGAAGAAGGCTTGTTCTGCATAATCTGCAGGAAACTTCTTCTGGCCACCAAGGACTTTTTTTGCTAATGAGCTTTGACTTGGTTAAAGTCCCTCTGAGAGAGAAGATTTTGTCTACAATTGGCTTGCTAATGAGCACTGTCAACATGTAGATTGGTCTCAGATGCTCTACTCTAAAACAAGGTGGAAGTTATCCTCTCAAGTAAACTTGTTGAACAGAACTTGGTCAGCAATTTTCCCTACCACCTTCGGTCAGCTACAAATCACAATTGTGTAATTTTCTGGACAGGATATAACGAATAATTATTGTAAGATGAGATGAATTATAATTTTTGAAGCATCAGGAGATTCCCTTTAATAGCTCTCCCAGCCAAATAACTGATGGATTAGAAATTTTAAAAATCAACATTATTAGATATTTCCTAGATTGAACATATATTGGAATATTATCTGAGCAAGAGAAACAAATATTTCCTATATTTAAGCAAACCTCTTTAACTCTTAAATAGCTACACTCAGTCTGGGGTGTTGACATGTCATTTTAACCAAAGAGAACAAATTGAAAAACCTAACTTTCCACCAGCTTCACTTTTATAAACAAGTTCTAAGATAATTTTAGAGCTTTCAAAATGTATTTCAAATTTTCATAGAAACAAAATTCTGTAGTTTATCATATTGTTAAGCAAGATTGTGATTGTCATTTATTCTTAGATGCAAATCCATTTATACTAAAAGTTTATCACCATGCAGTTATATACTTAAATTAGTCCACTAGGGCCAAAACTTTTCAAAATAGATGAAATTCCTTTAGTATAATAGTGTTGTTACAATTTAAAATAATCCTTTGCTCTGTACCAGTGCAGGGAAGTTTAAACTTTCCCTCTGAAGGTTCTGTAATTGAATCTGCTGAAATAAACTGACAATAGTCAAATTAACTCAAGGCAAGGCTTACAAATGTATTCTGTGCAAGCACAGGGAGTCCCACAATATATGAGACTCAAATAAGGGTCAGATTGTTGAAGCTTAAATACCCTCTTCCTAGGGAAGAAGAAAGCGAGGAATGTAGGCAATTTTAGAGGAAGAGAAAATAATTTTTAGGGGAAATGAATGGGCCCCCAAAAATCTGCCACAGCCTGGGACAAGGTTCATCTGGACTCTGAGTGTAGTGTCAACTCTAGTCTTCCTTCTTGCATAATATTCATGAATTTCTCTCGGTTAACAAGATATGTGGAGAAGGGATTCACAACTGAATATATTCTGGAGGATCCAGCTTTTAAGTAGATAGGGAAACTTCAGAGAAAGCCCTTTCACTGCATTTGCTATTCACAACATTCTCTCAGCTTGAAGGCCAAAATGGCATATATTGGGGTATCATTTTCTGACCCCCCATGCTAGTTAGAAATGGCCAATAATTTAATATTAATTGGTAATATTTATCAGCAAAAGCACTCTGATGTGTGCTTTCTTGATTTGCTTCAACCTTCTTATTGAGCAAGTGATTGGGACAGTAACCATTATTTAGAAATGCAGTTATCAAGTAAATGAAAATTCTTAGGCTACACTCTACATATACACACACTCATTTATGTTTTGGCCTTTGTTTCTAAGCTTATCTATTATTATAGAGTCACATTAAATGTGAATTGCTAGTCCAATCGTGAGATCACTTCTTAACCTAATCTTAGTTCTCCCTGCAGCTATCTTTAGGAAGAGAAACTCAAACATTTAATCCAGGCTGTTTTGTTTAAGCATGTAACCAATTTTAAAGTTGATTTTAGTAGAGATGGTTGGACTTACAAATTTTGTGTTGCTTTTTAACTGTAAAATTTAGAAGGCTCTGAAGATTCTGGAAGTAAAATTCTACTTATCAGAGACAACATCTCCACTTTTCTTTTTAGCTCCTGTCCTTTATGTCTTTTTAAAACCCAACTCCAAATAGACCCTTTCTTCTGTGAAGCCTGTTACTTATTTACGTCACCTGTTTCCAATCATTTTGCACAACATTCAAAAATTTACCTCAAATTATATTATATTTCACTTAGAGATAATTGCCTTATGTTATTCTTAAATTGTTTTATTGTTTATATCTTATCTGCAGCTAGGCTGAATGTTTATCAGGCAATAGGCCTTTCATCTTTAGAATTGAGGGTGTCTCTGATAACTACTTCTCTTCTATAAGAATGTATCAATCAGGATTGTTTACTGTGGTAACAATCCCCAAATTTCAGTAACCTACAGGAACAAAGTTTTATTTCTCAGTCACATAAATGTTCATTTCAGGGACTTAGATTCTGTTTCATGTCATCTTCAGCACTGGATACAGGTTGAGGACGTAGCTACTATTCTGGAATATTGTTCATTTCATTACAAGGAGAAGGAGGAAATTAATAAAACATGTCACTTCTACACTTAATTGGTCAAAGTAAGTCACACTGCCATTCCCGAGTACATCAGAATGTGGCTGTATACTTCTTCCACATTGAGGAGCTAAAGCAATCTTATGGCCAAGCCTGAATTCCATCTTTAAGGAAAAGGTCACATATGATACTTTGAATTTAAAACAATAATGCTTTCTACCACAGAGGGAAAATATAGAAAGATAATGAGCATATATCAATATAACTTTGTCTAGCTATTTGTTCTAAATGGGTGGATTAACTTGATACTTCATTTTTCACAATTCTTTTTTTCTTAATGCAGGGACTCCTGACAATCTTGCACCCTCTCCAGCCTCATAGCCTAATTTCTTGCCAATTGTTTCCTTCTCACTGTGGCTAGTTGATAAAGCATTACATAACAAATATATGTTTAACAATTACTATTTAATGAGATAGCTGCAAAAATACCTTATTGATATAAGGTATTGATATTCCTCTCGAAATTGCAATTCACCAAGCATAGTTCCAAGTTCATAAAGGAAACACAAGAAAACTCAACATGGTACTTGATATTAAGCATCTTATAATTTTATAGGAAAGTTAAAGTACAAATAGCTGTAATTTAGGGTAGAATGTGATGGATGCTTAACAAGAAATACAAAAATGCCATAATAACACAAGATAGGAACCATTCACTCACAAATTTGGAGCCACTTAACTGCCCCAGTTTTTCTCATTTCCATCTCTAAAGTTCCATTGATTCATATTTGTCTTCCTTCAATGCTCTTGAACTATTCTTTAATACCAATACTCTTAATACCATTTTCTTCCTTCGCACTGTAGGGTCAGGTCCATCATTTCTTCCCTCTCTCCTATTACTTTAATCTCCACCTTGTTGTTATTATGTTTTCTCCAACGTACCACTTTTCCCAAGTTTTCTTCCCCATCAGAAATAATTCTTCTGAATGTATTTTCACTTCCCTTATAGTTCTAAAGCTTCTTGAGCTAGAAGTCTCTATGTACTACGTGTACTTCTGCAATTCTCGTTCATGACTCAAACCACTGTACTCTGCCCCTGCCATCACCCTTTTAAAATTGTGTTCTCAAAAATAAAAGGGCTTCTTGGTGGCTAAACCCAAAAATTTACATTTCTGCCCTTCACTATTGAAACCTGTTGACCATTCCTTATTTCTTTAAGCAACATTTTCTCTTAGTTTCTGAGACATCTCTAGTCTCAAAGTACATATTTTATTTTTAAATCACTTTCCATACTTTTAAATATTATTTTAATGTTGATGTGTCCTATGGACCCACATTTCCATTTACCACATGGATATCTCACATGCAATTAAAATGCAATAGGTTAAAAAATGACCCTGTCAACGTAAAAAGAAACTCAGAGAGACAAGCTCTCTAGAATAAATGAATTTATTTTGGAATAGCAGAGAATTTCAATTCAGGGTACATAAGCAACGGCAGGTCATGGGCATACGCAGTGGGGCTGCGGAGAGAGGGCATCTTTTAAAAACAAAGAAAAGAAGTTCATGTAAGCTGTTTTGAAACCAAAGGTTACAAAGACCAAAGGTAATAAGGGTTTGTTACAGGAGTTGGTGTTAGCTAATTTCTAGATGAGTATCCTTGTGCAAGCAACTTACCTGGAATGCTACAATCTTGAAAAAGTTCTTGCTATAAGTTTGTTGACAGTTTATGTGGAGGAATATCTTTTGAGAAGTCCTGTTACAAACATTTAAGCATGGGATATTCTTTCTCATGGCCTCTCCCAACTCCATTTTGTTTGAATTTGACACAAGTGGCTCTGTTTTAAAACACAAATGTATTCTTTCTTCAGTATTCTCTAATTTGACTAATGGGGTCACCATCCCTGCTAATCAAGAAACCCAGAGATTTAGTGGACACCTTCTCATTTCTAAAGAGTCACCATTATCTTTTCATTCTATTACAACATGACTTGTAATTCTTCCAGCTCCTTTCCTGTATTCTACTATAGTATCCCCAGTCACTAGTAATGTCGGACATATACTAGGTTCTCAATAAATACTTGTTGAATTAATTAACTAATTACCACCTTTTGATGTTTCTTCCATGTAAAATGCCCTTCATTTGTTGTACTTGTACAAATAGCTTAAGTCACACTTTCTCCTTAAAATGTTTCCTGACTCCTCAACAAAGAGGTACTTACTCCTCTGTGTTCCTATAGTACTTTGTTAATAAATCTATTATAGGTGAGAGTTATAAACCTTTTATGTTATATTTATGCTACTGTTTGCCTTTTTATTTTTCCCATTAGACACTGAAATTCTTAAGGACAGTCTAGAGTACTATTTATTTTTGGTATCCTCACCATCATAGCAATGTTTAGGTGAATCAGCACAGGGTTGGATATTGGGATGGATGTGAAGTTACTAAAAGCTTCACAGAAGAGACAGCATTTAAACAGTGCTGTTTTCAAAGTGGTTTCTGATTAAACTGAAAGTAAAGAGCATTCTGTAAGAGTTTCCAGAAGGCTACCTCAGCTGAAATACAGGGACACTTTGGAGGAAGAGTTCATGGCAAATAAGGGTGGGGTGGCAGATCAGAGATGATTGTGGGGTCTCCTGAATGACAGATAAATGTATTCATTTTTTTTTTACTTTGGGCAGAGGTGAACTATATATAGTTTGTGAGCAGAGAGGTGTAGCTTTCTCAAATTTATAGCTTTAGGAAGTTATTAGGTTGTCAGTATGTCATGTGAAATGGTAAAAAGCCTGCAAAGGCTATTGGAAAAATATTGTGACAATCCAGAAGGGAAGAAATGTGTAAATGAGAAATTTTAAAAGAGAGAGAATGGTAAGGAGACACATTGTAAAGGTACCTTCCAAAGGACTAAGGAATGTGACTGCTAGAGGATAAGAGAGACGATAACAGATTTCAAGCCTGAGTGACAGAAGGCACGTTCCTGCTTTTAACAAGATAGGAAATACAAGAGGAAGCATGAGTTTGTGGGAGAAGATTATGAGTTCAATTTTCGATATAGTGAGTTT
>NW_012108864.1:76415-83756 GCF_000951045.1 Mandrillus leucophaeus
TTAAGTCACACTTTCTCCTTAAAATGTTTCCTGACTCCTCAACAAAGAGGTACTTACTCCTCTGTGTTCCTATAGTACTTTGTTAATAAATCTATTATAGGTGAGAGTTATAAACCTTTTATGTTATATTTATGCTACTGTTTGCCTTTTTATTTTTCCCATTAGACACTGAAATTCTTAAGGACAGTCTAGAGTACTATTTATTTTTGGTATCCTCACCATCATAGCAATGTTTAGGTGAATCAGCACAGGGTTGGATATTGGGATGGATGTGAAGTTACTAAAAGCTTCACAGAAGAGACAGCATTTAAACAGTGCTGTTTTCAAAGTGGTTTCTGATTAAACTGAAAGTAAAGAGCATTCTGTAAGAGTTTCCAGAAGGCTACCTCAGCTGAAATACAGGGACACTTTGGAGGAAGAGTTCATGGCAAATAAGGGTGGGGTGGCAGATCAGAGATGATTGTGGGGTCTCCTGAATGACAGATAAATGTATTCATTTTTTTTTTACTTTGGGCAGAGGTGAACTATATATAGTTTGTGAGCAGAGAGGTGTAGCTTTCTCAAATTTATAGCTTTAGGAAGTTATTAGGTTGTCAGTATGTCATGTGAAATGGTAAAAAGCCTGCAAAGGCTATTGGAAAAATATTGTGACAATCCAGAAGGGAAGAAATGTGTAAATGAGAAATTTTAAAAGAGAGAGAATGGTAAGGAGACACATTGTAAAGGTACCTTCCAAAGGACTAAGGAATGTGACTGCTAGAGGATGAGAGAGACGATAACAGATTTCAAGCCTGAGTGACAGAAGGCACGTTCCTGCTTTTAACAAGATAGGAAATACAAGAGGAAGCATGAGTTTGTGGGAGAAGATTATGAGTTCAATTTTCGATATAGTGAGTTTGAAGAGCAAATATGAATTTGAACGTGAATATCAGCACCTACTTAAACTCTTCATATCAGGATTGCTTTCCTTTCCCTATTAAGTGACTTGAAGAACTGTCAATTGGTCAGATATTCAAGACCAAATTGTTTCTGCTAACAGCAGCCTTCAATAAATGACTGCCATTTTGACTGATTGGAAGATGCCGTCCAAATGTGATCTAACAGTTGAAGCATAAAGTACCACTACCAGTGAAGTGAACAACAAAATTACAAGACATAAGAAATGTAACCCTATGAATTTTAAATGGAAGAAAATTCATGCTTCAGGATTATTTATGTATAATATGAGGGTAGTATTAAGAACTGAATAAATGGAAAAAAATCCTTGTTTCCCCAAATTGATTAAAATTTCCATTTTCACAGTATTTCCATTATGATACAAAGGTGACTGATGCTCATTTCCTATACTTTATGTCTTTTGAAATACATTAATTTTCCCTGCTGTGAAAAATGACTTTCAAAAACAGGGTTGTAGGGAGAGATGACAAGTTTATTAGTCTGTCATATAAAACTAGTTCTTCACTCTCTTCAAGGTCTGTTTCTTTCTACAAGTGACAGTCTGACGTATTCTATTATCAAATTCTAAGTAGCCTTGATAAAGCACCAATACATTTATCCTTACAACTAAAAATAGAAAGGAATTCTATAAATGCACACCTAGGAAAAAAATGTTAAGAGGCTGGTCATCAGAACGATTCTATTTGTCAGGTGTTTTTTTGTTTTGTTTTGTTTTTTGGTTTTCGTGGTTTTTTTTTTTTTTTTTTTTTTTTTGAGACAGAGTCTTACTCTGTTGGCCAGACCAGAGTGCAGTGGTGTAATCTCGGCTCACTGCAACCTCCGCCTCCTAAATTCAAGTGATTCTTCTGCCTCAGCCTCCCAAGTACCTGAGACTACAGGTATGCACCACCACACCTGGCTAATTTTTGTATTTTTAGTAGAGATAGGATTTCACCATACTGGCCAGGCTGGTCTCAAACTCTGACCTCGTGATCTGCCCACCTCGGCCTCCCAAAGTGCTGAGATTACAGGCGTGAGCCACTACGTCTAGCCTTGCCAGGTATTTTTAAAGGATTCTTACACTGTGATTCCTGTGCATTACTGAGACTGTGACTATGGTCACGTAGCAGATGTATAGCTTCTACCAGTAGACTTTTCCACTACTGAGGAGAGTTTTGGTACGACCTACTTTTGTAAAGCATTACTCAGACTGGAAATATTTTTAAATTTTCTTTGAGAACAATTAACACAGTGTAAAGTGAAAGTTTAAAAATATGTATGTCTCTATATATTATCATTTATGGATTATATCCATTTATAATCCATAAATGAGAATTCCAATAGACAACTCTGGGGATTTTGGAATTTAATGAATGTGTATCAAATTAAGATGATTTGTGCATTATATCATTTATGCATTGAATATGTTTGAGTTGCCATAAAATCAACCAAATATGGTTTGATTGCTGCCTGAATGAGCTTCTAATCATTGGAAAACAATTGGAACACAGCGGGGAAAGGTAAATACACAAAGAGATAAGTAATGGAATTAAATTCCCACTGCTTCAGCTCCTGCCATCTGCTTTAACCGAGACTATGCGTAGTACCTAAACAGCTTGATATAGTTGAAAAAAATAAAAACACATTTGTCAGCATGAATGCTGCCCCCAAGTAAACTTTCCTAGGCTGTTACACTCTTTTCAGATCGAAGTCTTAAACTCTCAAGCACAACTACATAGAGGTGGTAAGGAAGGAGAGAGCTGTATCTGCTATTGCTCTTGGCCTCTCTCCAACTGCACCTCTCTGGTCAGCCTAGGGAGGAGGATTTCTGTAGGGAATTAGTGGGGGACAGGAGTGGGAAGATGGCAGAGACTTGTTGCTTTAAAATGCCATATCAAGGAAGTGAATCTGTGATATCTTAATGTTTCTGTACAGAAAAGGTTAAGAGTGATGAAAAAAATATTTAAAACAAATTTTAAAAAACCAAACGGCTAGACTCCCAAGAGTGGAAAGTTTGTAACCTACTTAAATAATTCATGTGATCAGTAAAGTTCACATCTATTATAACAAGGCAAATGATTCACAGTTAGCTGCACTTGTGCTGACTGATTTCCTGTAAAGCATACTTTCATTATCTTTCACACATGTTTGAAACCACCTGTTCTAGTATGAGACGAAGGAACAGTTTCATAACATTAAAGAAGCTCTACATCAAACTTAACTGACCCTAATTAGCCTAATGGATTAATGACATTTTAGTTACTTATGATTCATTTATAGTAAACACCTAAAAGCAGAAACGGCTTCTATGATGCATGACTGGAAGCAGCAGTTCTACAGGGAAAAGATGAAATCTCTCTGAACTCAGAGAAGATTCTTCAGGGAACATAGATAGACTACATAAAATAATGACTTTACTCCCAACATACTTTTTAAAAATTCTGTAGACAAAATGATTTTGCTGTTTCATATAAATATACTCCAAACTCTCTCATGCCCTTTTTTCCCTACCACTTGTCCAGTGTGACACATTGTCTTCTGATTACAATCATGCTGTATCAACCAGCTCCACTTTTTTTCCTTAAAGAAAATACTGTTACTGGATTATCATTCTAAATGTTTTAATTCTATCAATTTGCATCTGTTCCCATGATAAATGTCATTCTCACAATATATGAACATTCTCCCCCCAATTCTCTGACCTATGTCTGGAAGGTTAGAATAATATAAATACATCATAAAAAAAAAAAACGTTTGAAAGCTTTTGTGCAGACATGGTGGTTAGAAAAAAAAAGGTTCTCCTTTTAAAGACAAGCATCTCAATATTGAATTTTTCCTATCATAGTTTCTACTTTCTGTGAAGCCTACGGAGCCTTCCCTTTAGTTACATAAGCAAACCATTAAAATGCTCTATCAATCCCTTGTCATTAGCATATTTTTGAAATCACTTTTTTTCTTCATCACACTAGTTATATGTTTCTTTCCTAAACTGTCACATCTGTTTAGATATCTCATGTTCTTCTTTACCCACACCTGCAACCCACATTTCATTCTGCTTCCAACCCCATCTTTTCCTTTCTTTTCTTATCAAACTTCTCTACTATAATACCTCTTCTGATTTCCTAGTCTGTGGTCAAGAAAAACCTGAACATTTTCTTCCTCTCTATCTCTTTGCTTTATTAACATATGGCGTTCTCTCACAATAAGGCCCAATGGGTCATTTTCACAAGTAGAGACTTCATTTTTCTTTTCTCAGCGTAAGAAGAAATTTATTCTTGTTTCACTTCATCCTACCTCATGCTACTCATCTGAGGTTAGCATAAAGTAGTCCACCCTGTTTTGAAGCAAAATTTCTACCCATGTCAACTTAATCCCACCTCAATCACCAACCTCTGGGCCATCCTTCCCTATTTTTGGAAAACAGTACCTAGTCCACAGTTACCCTCTTTCCACTATTACTATTATCCTGAACGAATGTAAAAGATGGCCCATCTAATTAGATTAGAATCTAATTCAGTCTTTGATTCCTTGTACTCCAATGACAGAAATTCAAGTCAGTTTAAAAACCAATTCACATAATCACACGTTGGACCTTTGTAATTAGCTGAAACCCTTATACCTCTAAGAATCTAAATTCTGAAATTCCAGTCTCTGTCTATAATATCTTAATTTTATAATTCTTCATCACCTCTACTCTCCTTCATCTCCCCTTAATAAAAAATCTTCACCAGAATTCCTTAATACTTATGTCATTCAACTTCACCCTTTTGAATTTGCTTTTCATCTTCCACAATAGAAGCCCATAGTTTAATATTTCACGTAATGTTGCCTGGCCCTTCAGTCCTGTTGTATATACATATTCTCATTTATGGATTATATCCATTTATAATCCATAAATTCTCATTATAACCCTAAATGGATATAATCCATAAATGAGAATTCCAGTGGACAACTCAGGAGATTTTAGAATTTAATGAATATGTATGAAATTAAGATTTGTGCATTACATCATTTATGCATTGAATATGCTGTGTTCCTTTATCATGGGCACACCTCTTGACAACCTCTCACCTTGTATCAATCTAAGTGCTGTCTCAACATAAAGACTGTATGTGAAGAAAAATAAGAAGTTTGGTCTAACGTGGACCAAAATCATCTTCTGCAACTCACTACTAGTTTTGTAATGCTAAGAGCTTCTGTTTTCTTGTCTATAAAATGAAGGTAACTTTTCTTTTCATATTATAAGATGTTTTATGAAAGCTACGTGACATAAATACCCTGGCTCAGGGCAGACACTTGATAAATAATGATTCTGCTTGCTTCTACCTCCTTCTCCACTAAAAGAGGGTCTGTGACCTACTCACTTTTAACTGTATCTCAATATTCTTCCTCAACTCTTTTTCTCATTCTCTACGATAATTTATTTCAATGTTTTCCTTAGACATATGCCCCCACACCTGGTTCCTGATTCTCAACAAGTGGCACGCCCTCTTTCTTTCCTTTTTCTCATTAAAAGACTCTAATCATGAGGTATGAACTCCCTCAATTTTCATTCCACACGTATCTAGATATTTGCCCCTGCTCTCTCAGGGGAAGAAGTAACTTCTTTTCAAGGCCAAACTATCTATCACTAATATTGATTTTATATTTTGCCTCTGCTAAGATGATATTCTATCAATGATTTATTCTCTGGCATTAGTAATCTCTCACCTCTGGCTCATGTCCCCACTCAACTAATCTGCTTCATCCTTTAAAAAAATTAAAAATGAAAATATACATTTCTACCCCTCACCTCAGTATGGAATGTTGAAAACTCTTTTTTCAAAGGTCAAAAATGATCTGGTCATTGGCAAATGCTGACCCTTCATTTGGTTCTATATCTCTGCAGTTTCCCACAATATTGTCCAGAACCTCCCTTTTAACTATCTTCCCGTGGTGTCTATAATGTTTCTCTTCCAGGTTTTTTCCCTCCTAGTTTCCTGAGTAACCTTGTTTATCCATCTTTACCGGGTGCTCTTCTGCAATTCCACCACCAATCTCTCCGCACTGAACCGACATTATGTAAATAAAATGGAATTCTACCCATTTTCAGTAGAGTTGTTTTAAGAAAAAGAAGTCACAACAAAATTTTAAAGTTATTGCTATGTGTCCACTCCTACCCGTGTCTGTCATCCAGTCTCCAGCACGCCTCTCATTTTGATTGCTCTGCTGCATGTTAAAACAGCAGTGCTCACCATAACATGTGTTGATCTTTTTTCCCTATTTTTATTGAGGTATAATAAACAAATTATATAAATTTATGGTGTATAATATGATGTCTTGATATACATACATATTGTTAAATCGTTACCACAATCAAATTAGTTAATACATTTAACACCTCACTGAGAGAGAGAGAGAGAGAGCACACGCATGTCTCTGTGTGTGTGTTGTGTGTGTGTGTGTATTTGCGTGTGGTGAGAACATTTAAGGTCTACTCTCTTGGCAAATTTCAAGTATAAAATACAGTATTATTAACCATAGTATGATCTAACATATATGTAATGTTAAAAAGTTGCATTCATAGAAACAGAGAGCAGAATGATAGCTACCAGGGCCTGGGGTGGAGGAAGTGGAGAGATGTTAGTCAAAGAGTACAAGCTTTCAGTTATAAGACATATTTTCCTTTGTTTAAGGATGCCATTTTATTGAAAAATCTAATCCATTGTATATCTCCTAGGCATATGTTACAGCAAACTATAATAAGACAATTCTGTTGAAGGGATGAACAAATGAAGTCATACTTGGGTCAAGTCTCTATACTATGCCCAAACTTCTTGATACTCTCAGGCCTATTTGTAGCTGAATGTTCCACTTCCAGGCCTCTAGTCCCCATCTGCTATGCTTGCTCCAAGTCACATTAGAGTTCTCGAGGGCCTTTCACTTTAATGGAGGCATTGTCAGTTTCAGAGACTAAAGTGGGCTATTACTGGGGTAATTCATCACGTCTGATTGGAGGCCTCCAGAATGTAGACTAATGTTAAGGACATTCTTCAATGAGGTTGATCTAATATATATACTCGACAGGGAAAATGTGTTGTACCTGTGAAATGACAGCCTACTCAGTGTTTTAAAAAGCATATGTTGGCCGGGCACAGTGGTTCACACCCTGTAATCCCAGACTTTGGGAGGCCAAGGTGGGCGGATCACCTGAGGTCGGGAATTTGAGACCAGCCTGACCAACATGGAGAAACCCTGTCTCTACTAAAAATACAAAATTAGCCAGGCATGCTGGCGCATGCCTGTAATCCCAGCAACTCAGGAGACTGAGGCAAGAGAATCACTTAAACCTGGGAGGCAGAGGTTGAGGTGAGCCAAGATCACACCATTGCACCCCAGCCTGGGCCACAGAGCAAAACTCCTTCT
>NW_012108864.1:83806-84274 GCF_000951045.1 Mandrillus leucophaeus
GTTTATGGCCTTCTCTGCATTAATTATTCTAGTTATCAATTATTCCACTCTTTTTTCAAGATTTTTAGTTTCTTTGAGCTGGGTACATAATTCCTCCTTTAGCTCTGAGAAGTTTGATGGACTGAACCCTTCTTCTCTCATCTTGTCAAAGTCTTTCTCCGCCCAGCTTTGATCCATTGCTGGCGATGAACTGCTTTCCTTTGCAGGGGGAAGATAATAATTTTTTTAAGACTGAGTCTCGTTCTGCCACCCATGCTGGAGTGCAATGGTGTGATCTCGGCTCACTGCAACCTCCGCCTCCTGGGTTCAAGCGATTCTCCTGCCTCAGCCTCCTGAGTAGCTGGGATTACAGGCACCTGCCACTGGGCTTGGCTAATTTTTGTGTTTTTAGTAGAGATGAGATTTCACCATGTTGGCCAGGCTGGTCTCCAACTCCTGGCCTCAAGCGATCTGCCTGCCTCGGCCTTT
>NW_012108864.1:86280-95221 GCF_000951045.1 Mandrillus leucophaeus
TGATCGAGTCAGTTACTGAAGCTTGTGCATTTGTCACGTATTTCTTGTGTCATGGTTTTCATCTCTGTCAGTTTGTTTATGGCCTTCTCTGCATTAATTATTCTAGTTATCAATTCTTCCACTCTTTTTTCAAGATTTTTAGTTTCTTTGCGCTGGGTACATAATTCCTCCTTTAGCTGTGAGAAGTTTGATGGACTGAACCCTTCTTCTCTCATCTTGTCAAAGTCATTCTCCGTCCAGCTTTGATCCATTGCTGGCGATGAACTGCTTTCCTTTGCAGGGGGAAGATAATAATTTTTTTAAGACTGAGTCTCGTTCTACCACCCATACTGGAGTGCAATGGTGTGATCTCGACTCACTGCAACCTCCGCCTCCTGGGTTCAAGCGATTCTCCTGCCTCAGCCTCCTGAGTAGCTGGGATTACAGGCACCTGCCACTAGGCTTGGCTAATTTTTGTATTTTTAGTAGAGATGAGATTTCACCATGTTGGCCAGGCTGGTCTCCAACTCCTGGCCTCAAGCGATCTGCCTGCCTCGGCCTTTCAAATTGCTGGGATTACAGGCATGAGTCACTGCACCCAGCCTATATATAATAAATTATGAATTATATATATCCTATATATAGCTCATTACTAGACCTTCTCTTGTCTTCTCTTTGGGAATACTTCAGTCTCATTGTTCTCTCCTCTTTTGCATAAAATTGATATACCAGGTAACAGATTCATACAGCAATCAGATATTAGTGATTCTTTACACAGGAGGTTTGATGTTCAACAATTGTATATAAAGCTGATTAGGGACCTAAATTTCATGCTGTTTTATGTTTTGTCTCTATTATAGAAATTGTATAAACAGCCTGTAGTGTGTTCTATTTCCTTTCCATGGCCAAATGGGACAAATAGTGATTTCATCTTTCCTTGAAGCATCATACCAGTGTAAGAAACAAGTCTCATTGAAGCTGCAAATTTAAACAAGATCAGACTTTCTTTACTAAAACAAACAAACAAAAAATCAAATTGTATGTAGTCAAGGATACAACAAAAGCTTGAAGGAAAAAAGAATAAAACAAGTAATCTTCCTGTTTAACATTATTTGAAATATACCTCTGAGAATTGTTTTAAACCAAATTTTAAGACTCCAATTTTTTGTTGAGAATACAAAGGTAGGTGTCAAGGTCAGCACATAAGCCCTTTCTCTGTATTATTTATCCACATGCCCAGAGAGGATTATATGGATTTCAGAGACTTAGTCCCAAGAAGTTTACAATTTAGGGCAAGATAATACATCATTTGACTATGTACAGTGTTTTACCATTACTTCTTGATAAAAGGAGTAAGGAAATGGGATATATGTATATATGTTGCCAACATGTAGTAGAAAATCCCATCTCTTCCTCTGCTATCACTGTCCACTTCCCCACTCCACCCCCAAATAAATGCCATGACATTCTGTCACCCAGCCTGCTGTTTTTAAGATTAGAAATGAAACTTGTATTGAAATGGAAATATTCAAATATATGTACCAGCAAATGGTGCTACCTGCATTTCCTGATGCTCTGCAATGACAAAGCAGTATTCACAAGGGAAGGAAAATCATGATGAATATTTTAGGTAGCTCCAAGTCTCTGGGAAAATCAGAGAGTATGCCAAAGAATGTAGTAAAATTGTATGTTTTTCATATTTATGAAATCCTGGTGAGGTTAAATATGTCTCCAGACTGGCACTTTCTTAATACAGGGAAATAATTGCTTCTAAAAAAATTACTTTCAGAATAAACTAAAATACTGAGGAATTTGTTTGAGCAATTTTATAATATCTTTAATAAAATGTCACTTTCTAACAACCAACAGGTACCAAGATAACAGGGCAGTGCTATACAGCAAAGCAAAAATATAGAATTACAGTTTTCCTTTCATGATGCTATTCATTACATGAGACATAACTAAAAGGCAATGAAACTGATCACAAGAGCCATATGTTGTCTGGTTAAACCTTATAATGCAGATTATCCTCTCAGAACAATACCAAAGGTAGTGTATTTGTGTGTGAGATCAAAGGTAATAAATTATTTATTAATGTTAGAAATAGAAATATATTAAATTGTTAAATAGGCTGTCCATGGCAGGGAATGTTCAATTTATTAATGACCCATGTATAGAATAAGGGAGAGAGAAATCTTAGAGCAAAGACCCCAATCTATCAGAACAATGGCTCTTACATCCTAATTCCAAAGCTCTGGTAGGTCTTTCAATGAGAGAGATGATTTTGCTGATGGGAGTGCAAACTGGGAAAGAGAGGCCTCCTTTAATAAAGAGGCAGAGGTGGAGAAGGTGAGCAGTTTACTTTTGCTGCATACCTTTTTTTAATCTCCTTCTAACGATGAATGGAAATAGAAGATTCTTCAGCTTTTACTTTCTCATAGCAACAGTCTCATAAATCATGGTTATATTTGAAAGAATGTGAATGATTCCTTCAACTAAAGATCATTTAGCAACAATCTTTGAGTGCACACTATGTGCACAGAACTGAACCATGTTCCAGGGATATGGAGGCAAGTAACACAAACATGGTTTTTTATCCCTGAGCTTGTCAGTCTAATGAAAGCCAAAGCAAGAAAAATTAGAATATAGTAGGATCTAAGGCTATAACAGAACATAGAAAGTCAGTAAGGAGCAGTGGCTGGCAATGGGGTTAACAAGGTAGGTTGAGGCCAGCTTGGCAAAGAACCTACCTTGAGTTATAGGATAAAGAGATTGGATTTTATCTTATGGGCAACTTATAAACACTGCCTTTATGCTAGTTATGTTAAATGAACTTCCAAAAGTGTCTGTTTGGCAGCAATATACTAGGAAGGGAATCTAGAAATGACTCTAAAAATATCCAGAATGATTTTCTTCAGATCAGATTCCCAAGTAAGCAAATTTGTCCAAAATCTATTTGCCAGAGGTTAAAATTAATCCTTACAATAAAATATATCTGATGATACACTGCACAGGACAGGGAATTTTATGAACTACAGCTTAAGAACATGAACCTCTGGTATTTCAGGAAAAATAAAAAGTATGCCTGTTCACATTCATCCTTGTCCAGCTGATACCTCTAGCTCTTGTTGCCTTACAAACTTGTTTTTCTAAAATATTTGGTATCATAAACTCTTTTATCAAATAGAACGGAACGAAGCAGAACAGCAACAACTCTAAATTTCTCAAAAATATGCAAAATGCTGGAGAGGCAGCCTGCACCTGCAGCCCCAAAAGCAAATGTGTTGAATAATCAGGGATCCCAAACAGAGCTGCACTAGAGTAATTTACTCAGCTAATCATTTTATGAAATAGAACATTTGATTTCTGCAACAAAGCTGCATCAAAGTAGATGCATACCTCATTCGATTAACTGAAACATCACAAAATCATTTAGCTCATTAGATGGTTTTTAGTAAGCACTCCTTCCTGGGAGAGGGCACTGTGTCTTTTTTTTATTTTTGGTGCTTGAAGTTTCTGGCACATGGAGATGTGGTCTGTGTGATTCAATATCCTCAACTATTCATTTCAGTCCTTAGTGTTTGGTAGAAAGATCACCACGCTTTCAGATATTTAAAATACCCTTAAGATAAGCATGGTATTTGTCAGTAGAAGTTTGAATTTGGGTCTTGAACATATGTCAGAACAGGGTATCTCATCTGTAATCAGCCACAGAACTAATTTTCAGGCAGGTACGTGTTAAAGATTAGGGAAGGACAGCAGCTTTAGCTCACTTCCTTTAGCTCGCACTAACTGACCTTTCCAGACCTCAACCAATTTTGAAACAGAGCTTCAATTTAAGTGGTTTTCTAGTGTAAATAAAAGGGCTTGGGTTTCCAAGAAAAATATGTGAAATTGTTAGAAAATATGGGAGTTGAAGTGTCTCTAAAATGGGCAATGTTAGTATTCTGGAAACTTAAAACAGTTGCCAAAAAACAGTTTACAAAGTGGGGCCAAAATTTTCCTCTTTTATTTTTGTGTTACCTTGGCCTTCATATTCTCCATTTATTACCTGAGATTAGCATATACCTTTTCATGACATCTCCTACAGCGAATAGTCTCTCAACCAGCATGAGAGTGCATGCTAGACACTTGTCCATGCTCACCTGCAACACACACACACACTTATACACTGCATACAAGAAAAAATCGCTGTGCAACAACACTGTTCCTGAAATGTCAACATATATGGTAAAGTTGTAGTAACTTAGTGAAGAAAAGAAAGAGTAAACCAGGTATGCTTTGTTGTCTAACACTGTATCTATAGATTTGAGGTATATAGATTCCTAGCCATGGAGAGTTGGGAACCATACGGCATCATACCCACTGAGCTTTTGTGTTTGTTTTTTTTTTTCTTTTTTAACATACCTACAGTTGATAATGAACTAAGCACAGTGGTTACCTCTGGAATGAGAGAAATGGAAGAGGAAGATTTCATTATGTTTGTATCAATTTCACAAGTTAACATTTCTACAATTGGAAATTGTTTTACAATTGACAGTGTGTTGGCTTAATTGGGAGATTATTTTCTTTCTTCTTTCTTGGTGGCACATAAAATAACAGTGATCTTAAGATCTATATGCTTCAGATTCTGCAAAATATGCAATTTTTAAAGCAGTAGCATATGGGTGATTTTTGCTTTCTTATGATCTTAGGTGTTTTTAAAGTTTTTAGGTAACAAAGAAGGAGGAATGAAAAATAATAAAAGGAAAATATGTGACAAATTGTTGAGAAACAGAATAGAAGCTTGTAGTGGAACAATTCATGGCAGAATTAAATATTATAAGGTGAATTAAATGTATTTAACTTATTAGTATACCTGTCTCATCTCAAATTAGAATACAAGAGATGGTGAAATCTAAATCAACTTTGAATTGCCTCTGGGATACAGCATATTGTCTGCTAACAACTTAGTAACTTAGTAAACATTGGTTAAATAAATGGATGATGAAGTAAGTTAGCTTTTAAATATATTGTGCGAAATCATCTAGACCATGTTTTCTGTTTCGCAGATTTCTTAAGCATTTCCTCAAACTCTGCCTGCTTGACCTAAGGAAACCAAACCTATGGCAATCTAAAAAAATAGTTCAAAATAATAAGACCAAATGTAAATATTTTCTTGATAATATTCTTGTATTGTACTAACATTATCTTTGATATCTCAGATTGAAAAGACCGTATTACAGCCAGCCTAACCAAGCATTTAGAGTGAGGGTTCTTCTCTGTGTTCACATGGCACTGAACATTCTCTGACAAGATCTCCCAACGACTTGTCTGTTTGACCTTTTTGAAAAGTGAAAAGGTCTCATTTATCTTTGTAACTGAGATGCTTAGTACAATGCCTAGCATTGAGTGTTCTGTAAATGTTGAGTAAATCACATGACTGAATGACACATTTTCACAATGTAGTATCAGTTGACCCTGGAACAACAGGTTTGAACTGCCTCGGTGCACTTATGCAAATTTATTACAAAAATTTAAAATTTAGCAAACTATATACACACAAGCACTTACCATACATGGTGCCATTCCCAATGAAGAGAAATGGAAACAAATGTAAAGATACAGTTTGAAATAATAACTATATAAAGTTAACTCTAGAACACCCTGTACTAACTGTAATTATTTCATAGCCACTTCCTGTTGCTATTGTGGTGAGCTCAAGTGTTGTGAGTTTCCACTTAAAACACTATATGACACTAATCGTCCCCCTGTGAGCAGCTCATCTCTCCAGTAAGTTGCAGATCCCAGTAAAAAGTGATCTCTCCCGGTTCTAGTGTATTTTTCACTGTGCTTTGTGCAATACCGTAAACCTTTAATAACACCATGGGACCCATACGAAGTGCCACTAGTGATGCCAAAAGTGCTCCCAGGAAGCAGAGAAAAATCTTAACATTACGAGAAAAAGTTGAATTGTTTGGTATGTACCATAGATGGAGGCCTGCGGCTGTGGTTGCCTGCCATTTCAGACATGATTCATCTTGTAAACAGACAATGTGAATTTGTGATATTGATAAATACAGTACAGTATGGTAAAGGTATTTTGTTTCCTAATATTTCCTTAATAACATTTTCTTTTCTCTAGCTTATTGTACAACTACAGTATGTAGGACATATAACATACAAAATATGTGCTAATTGACATTTACATTATTGATAAGGCTCCCAACCAACAGTAGGCTATTAGTAGTTAAGTTTTGGGGGAGTCAAACTTTAGTGTGGAATTTTCAGCTGTGTGGGGTCAGCACCTCTAACCCCTGAGTATTGAAGGGTCAGCCATACTTGATATTAGTAGTGCTTATTGGTAGCAGACCACAAAAATCTCTCTCAGGAACGTAGCCATACAGCTGTGTTAAGCAGGTATGGCAAGCAGAATAATGGCCTCTCAAACATATCCCTGTCTTAATCCCCAGAATTTGAGAATATGTTACTTTATCTGGTGAGAGAGATGTTTGCAGATGGATTAAATTAGAACTCTTGAGAAGAAAAAATTACTGTGGATTATCCAGGTTGACCCGATATGATTGCAGAGGTCCTGGAAAGAGGGAGGTAACAGTATCAGAGCCGAGAAACGAGATGTGATGACAGAAGCAGGGGTGGGAGTGACACAGGGCCATAAACCAAGGAATGCAGGCTGCCTGTAGGAGCTGGAAAAGACACAGAAAGAGATTCTTCTTTAGAACTTCCAGATGGAGCACAGCCCTACTGATCCACTTTAGACTTCTGATCTCCAGAACTGTAGGACAATAAATTTGTGTCTTTTAAGCCACTAAATTTGTAGCAATATGTTACAGCAGCAATTGGAAACTAATATATCAGGCAAATCATTGGGGATAATTTGGGACTTCAAATGGCAGGAAATTCAAAGTGGTTTAAATAATAGGATAGCAAGAAAATGCATTGGCTTAGATATTAGGATGCCTAACATGGGGCAGAATGAGTTGCCCCATTGTCTCAATGATATCATCAGTAATGCCACTTAACTTCTGTCTCTATCTCTGCCCTATATTTGTTTCACTGATGTTATCCTGCAACCGGTTCCCTTATAAGTTTGGGAAGGCTGCCAGTAGCAATTGGAGTTAAATTTGTTCTTGTTCACTTTTGTCAGGAAAGAGCCCAGCTTCTCATAATTATCTACCTCGATAGACTTGGACTAATCAGGACCCATCTCTGGAGCTCCCCCTAAGGGCTACCTGTCATAAGGCCCATGCCTGAACAAAATCGGGGTCCTATTAGGAAAGGGAGAGAAGGGGTATATGCCAGACAGGATATTAGCCATGCACCACAAAGAATGTCACAGAATCCTGTGCCAAGAATGTGTAGGGATAAATAAAAGTGGTTAAACAAATTCCAGGGACACTGTGCCCTCAGTCCCAGGTCTAGGAATCAAGTTCCAGCTTTTACTTGGCAATGTTTCCCCTTGCTCTATAAGGACGGTTGTATAATGGAATGAGCAGCAGCAGTTAGTGAAACCTCATGACTCGTTCTGCCAGACTTAGACTGGCAGTTAGACTGGACTTTTTTCCACCTGAGGAATGGCAATGTGCCCAGCACCTTGGCTCATCATACCACCGTCTGGCTTACCTGCTGCAGGTCGCTGAACTCTGGAGTAGATTGACATCAGATAGCCTCTTGTGAATTATCCCTAACTGCTAACTCTTCATACATTTTTACATACACATTTCTGCATTCTTCTGTGATTGAAATTTGCTTCTTAATATGTTTTACAAATATCCAACATGACAGTTTTGAGGAATTTCCTACCCAACCAACTCTGTAGTCAAAGTAACAGGAAGAAGAAGAGACAGCTGGGAAATTGTTTCATTTAATCTCCAACATCCAATGAATTATTTTTTCTAATATTACAGAAGAGGAAATTTGAGTTAGGAACTAAGTTGCAAAGCCTATAAATGTCAGAGCTGTTATTAGCCTTAGGGAAGTATGATTCCCAAGCCCATGCTCTTCCTTTTGTATTCCTTGGGGTCACTCCAAGAGTTGGATATATGTATAAAGTTGACCTACAAGAAATGCCTCCTTCTAATACTCTCCATGTGACTTAACGCTTATTCCAGAACTGGTCCTCTTGTCTTCTTACAGGGAAGCTAAGAAGTCTGAAGACATCAGACATTCTCCAAATCTATGTAAATTAGAGATAGAGATGAGGAAAGATCCCTCTAGACTAGTTCCAGAAGAAAGCAAGAATAGATCGAATCGCTTAATGATCTCCTTAGGTCTGCTCTTTCCTTTAATTGTAAGGGAAACCTGAGTGCAGTCACATTGATCATCAGGATTGATTAGGGAAATTTGGCTTGCCAGGTGGGCATACTTTTCCTCAACCATGGCCCTAAGCATTTGCAGAGGACTAACATCAAAGAGAGTTCTTCTTATTCAGTATCTTTCTGTTGCTGGAAATCGTTTGAGAAACAACACACAAATCACCCCAACTCATGTATATAGCTCAGGATAGCGCTGGCCTCCAGGAAACAGCTCCAGACTTAATGGACATAAATAAGCAAGGCTCTAAGGTTCATGAGGGCACACTGCATCGTATACACACTGCATCCTTAGTTCCAGGCATAGTGCCTGACCCCCTGGCAAATCACTAGTGTTATATGAAAGTTAGAGCAGGATGGTGAGATGGTGGTAAAGGACGCTAGATTTATGTCATTATTCAACAAAACTTATGGAACACTTTTCCTTAAACAAGGTAGACCAAAGCTACAGTGATGGCCTTAAAATAGTGCAAATTTCACTACTGGTGTTCACAGGGTAGAAACTAGAGGCCTTTTTACCCAATAAGATCATATGAATTTTCAGGTTTTGCAAAATGTTAGTGTTCAAAAAGCATTTCCAGTTATGGCAATCTTCAAGAAAATGCCTAAAACAATGTTCAGAAATGCTTCTATTGAGCTCTACTGAAATT
>NW_012108864.1:95271-109023 GCF_000951045.1 Mandrillus leucophaeus
AGGGGTATATGCCAGACAGGATATTAGCCATGCACCACAAAGAATGTCACAGAATCCTGTGCCAAGAATGTGTAGGGATAAATAAAAGTGGTTAAACAAATTCCAGGGACACTGTGCCCTCAGTCCCAGGTCTAGGAATCAAGTTCCAGCTTTTACTTGGCAATGTTTCCCCTTGCTCTATAAGGACGGTTGTATAATGGAATGAGCAGCAGCAGTTAGTGAAACCTCATGACTCGTTCTGCCAGACTTAGACTGGCAGTTAGACTGGACTTTTTTCCACCTGAGGAATGGCAATGTGCCCAGCACCTTGGCTCATCATACCACCGTCTGGCTTACCTGCTGCAGGTCGCTGAACTCTGGAGTAGATTGACATCAGATAGCCTCTTGTGAATTATCCCTAACTGCTAACTCTTCATACATTTCTACATACACATTTCTGCATTCTTCTGTGATTGAAATTTGCTTCTTAATATGTTTTACAAATATCCAACATGACAGTTTTGAGGAATTTCCTACCCAACCAACTCTGTAGTCAAAGTAACAGGAAGAAGAAGAGACAGCTGGGAAATTGTTTCATTTAATCTCCAACATCCAATGAATTATTTTTTCTAATATTACAGAAGAGGAAATTTGAGTTAGGAACTAAGTTGCAAAGCCTATAAATGTCAGAGCTGTTATTAGCCTTAGGGAAGTATGATTCCCAAGCCCATGCTCTTCCTTTTGTATTCCTTGGGGTCACTCCAAGAGTTGGATATATGTATAAAGTTGACCTACAAGAAATGCCTCCTTCTAATACTCTCCATGTGACTTAACGCTTATTCCAGAACTGGTCCTCTTGTCTTCTTACAGGGAAGCTAAGAAGTCTGAAGACATCAGACATTCTCCAAATCTATGTAAATTAGAGATAGAGATGAGGAAAGATCCCTCTAGACTAGTTCCAGAAGAAAGCAAGAATAGATCGAATCGCTTAATGATCTCCTTAGGTCTGCTCTTTCCTTTAATTGTAAGGGAAACCTGAGTGCAGTCACATTGATCATCAGGATTGATTAGGGAAATTTGGCTTGCCAGGTGGGCATACTTTTCCTCAACCATGGCCCTAAGCATTTGCAGAGGACTAACATCAAAGAGAGTTCTTCTTATTCAGTATCTTTCTGTTGCTGGAAATCGTTTGAGAAACAACACACAAATCACCCCAACTCATGTATATAGCTCAGGATAGCGCTGGCCTCCAGGAAACAGCTCCAGACTTAATGGACATAAATAAGCAAGGCTCTAAGGTTCATGAGGGCACACTGCATCGTATACACACTGCATCCTTAGTTCCAGGCATAGTGCCTGACCCCCTGGCAAATCACTAGTGTTATATGAAAGTTAGAGCAGGATGGTGAGATGGTGGTAAAGGACGCTAGATTTATGTCATTATTCAACAAAACTTATGGAACACTTTTCCTTAAACAAGGTAGACCAAAGCTACAGTGATGGCCTTAAAATAGTGCAAATTTCACTACTGGTGTTCACAGGGTAGAAACTAGAGGCCTTTTTACCCAATAAGATCATATGAATTTTCAGGTTTTGCAAAATGTTAGTGTTCAAAAAGCATTTCCAGTTATGGCAATCTTCAAGAAAATGCCTAAAACAATGTTCAGAAATGCTTCTATTGAGCTCTACTGAAATTGCATTTTATGTAGTCCTGTGTGATTGCTTCTGCCTTATTGTTCAAGAACTGTTAATAATGAGTGAGAGTTTTAATATGCAGAAAATGAGCAACAGAATGGGACCCAAGTTTCTTTTATTTTATTTTTTAATAAAAATGTAAAGACCCTGTTAGAGTCAGTTTCCAGGGATAATTTAGTGGCGTGTATGTTGTTTAATTTATTTCTAATTTAAAGACAAATTAACACATAAAAAAGTTAAAGTAGAGCATATCTTCAAAATGAGATGGCTCAGAGGTGTTCAGGATTCACAAAACTTTTTTTTGTTTTGTTTTGTTTGTTTTTTTTGTGTGTGTGTGTTTTTTTTTTTTTTCACGGCAGTTGTGAATTTAAATCACAGAATAGAAACGATAAGCACCACAGCATGTCGGGCAGCAGCAGTATGCTGAACATGGACACCACTGTTCGCATCACTGTTTCCAGTGGACATTTTCCACGATGTGAAGTCAATTATTGCTTCCACTTCTACATTAGTGTAATTGGTTTTTGCTCTCCAGAGGAGAATTTATTAAGGCAATTTCAGTAAATAAGGGAAAAGGGGTCTGATTTGCTACTGAATCCATTGGGTATGGATAATCACTTCGATTTTCCCGCAGATCCTAGGGGAATTCTTGGTCCTGCTGCATGTATTAAAACCCTTTTTCCTCTTTGCAAGGGAAAGCAGAACGCTACCTTTTTTTCTCAGGAAAGTTGGTATGCTTAATGAAAATGATTCTCCGAAGCAGTACCTCTGAAAGTATTGATTAGCATGATTTTAAAGAATACTCAGGGCTTGTACAGAGAATAGTTCAAAGGAATATACAAAGCATGCGCCTTCTCTAAATATTTTTAAATGCTTAGTTGTTATGAAGAAAACATGTGCTAATGCTAAATTTTCTCTGTTTCTGCATCAAATCAGATCCTTGGTCAAATCAAGAGGTGCTTTTCTTTCATTAAAGCAACTCTAAGTGTGAAAGAACAATGATACCTTTCCATGTGGGCAAGTTCTTTCCGCATAAAGCATAAGACATGATGAGACATAATTCACAAAGATGTTGCCTCTTTTCAGACAACATTTTTCATTTATAGTAAAATATTTTTGGAATGCCCAAGAGATTTCATTATTTGAGTAGGAAGCTGGAATGTCACATTTACAGCATATTTGGCAAAGTTTGGAATATAAGGTAGAAATCAGAATTATCTACAAAATTGTTTATGCATTCTTCACAATGAGTGCAGCTGGATTCTATGGGTGAAGCTCGGAGACTCCAGGTGGAGAGCAACTCACTATCTGTGCCATGTCCAGGGAGACATTGGTGACTATAGTTTTTCTGGCCCTGGAGACCCCAATTCAAAGTAGTAGTCAATCTGTTACTTAATCCAATCCAAACAAAGCAAAGCTAAAGAAAACAAAAACACTCTATTAGATGTCTGTGCAAATACACCAAGGGCTAGAACACCATTTAATTCAGGTGAGGACAAGCAGTTCTGCCTTTATTATCTGGAGTGTCGCTTTAACCCTCAGCTTTGCTTTGAAAACCAGGCCTCGCTTTGCATCCTCAGTGCAATATTAATTCAGAACTGACTTGGATTTGTTCCTTGGGCAAAAGGTTAAGTGATCCATAAATTTATTTCCCTGTAGATTTGGAAAAAGAAAAGTAAATATCATGGTGATTTGTTAGCCAAGTTTTGCAGCAACAGAATCATTGAATATCCCTCCAGTAACCAGAGTCAATGCTGTGTGATGAATAGAAAATAATTAAAATATTTATGGCTCACCCATGTGAATGATGCCAGTGACCAGAAAGATCAAATCCTTACAGAAATCTGATTAATAAGAAATGACTCTAACCTGCTTCATGTTTGACTAAGAACTAAATTCCATCACAAATGTGCAAAGAAGCATAATTCATCCCTTCCTAATGGCTTTTTGTTAACATAACTTCACTGTGAAGAAATGCACAGTATCTCTAAACTAAAATATATTTGTTGCAAAATAGAACCTACATTTTTCATAATCTGACCTTAGATTTTGTGGGTCCCTATCCAGTGACTCAACATTAGTGTAATAAGTACATTTATAACTCATGGCAGCTGGTGCCATGTGCACAGATCTTGTTTCTGCAGGTCATAGCCTTCAGACTTAAGCTCTTTCGTGGAGGAGGGCATGCTTGAAAAGATAATAGTGGTGGAGAGATTCTTAGAGATGGCACCATCCTCTCTCAGCAACAATGGCTCACTTATTGAGTATTCATCAAGTATATGACATTGGTCTATGCTCACTGAAAGTTTCCATATTGAATCCTAGTCTCCTTTTTCTAAATGAAGAGCATTGCTTTCCTGTCCCTTTGTATCTCCAAATAATTGTTCAATATGCAGTCAGACAATAGGCTTTTTCCTTTGAGAGTAATGGAAAGATATGCCAGGTACAGAGCACATGGAGTAGAAGGAGCTTCATGAGATCAGCTTGTTTGGGCTTCTGCCTCTAAGCATGACTGTTGCTAAAGCATTTCATAAAGGAGCTCTGAGTGTCACACAACTGAGGCCATGCCTATCCCCCATGCCTGTACCTTTGCTCAAGCTGAAGCCCCCACCCTACTTTCATCCCCCTGCCTCACTCTCCTGTCCCACGAAATACAACTCCATTCATCTGAAAGCTGCTATCTTCTTACAACATACTATGCTTGTCCCTGAGAATACAGGTGAAAAAACACGTTTCGACCTTCACTAAACTTATAATCCAATGGGGAAGATAGGCATTTTTGTTAAGATTATCACAAGTAATTAAGTGATTATATATTGGATGGCACTGGAAAGAGGTTCTGATACAATGAAGGCATATAATAAGGGGTCTTACGCATAGTCTAAGAGATCAAAACAGGCCCCCAAAAGATTTACTTAGACTACACTGGGCACAGTGGCTCACCTCTGCAATCTTAGCACTTTGGTAGGCCGTGGCAGGCAGATCACCTGAGGTCAGGAGTTCAAGACCAGCCTGGCCACCATGGTGAAATCCTGTCTCTACTAAAACTACAAAAATTAGCCGGGCGGTGATGCACCTGTAGTCCCAGCTACTTGGGAGGCTGAGGCATGCCCAGTCACTGGAGCTGAGGAGACAGAGGTTGCTGTGAGCCAAGATCGCACCACTGCACTCCAGCCTGGGTGACAGAGTGAGACACCATCTCAAAAAAAAAAGATATATTTAGACTAGAAGTTGAAAGAAATTCATTCATTGAGGATAACAAGGTGTTTAGAGGGAAGACCATTCCAGCTAGACAGAATCTAACTTGTTAAGGCTGAGAGGTGGGAGTTGGGTGAGGGCAAGTGTTGTGAAAAGTAAATGCGAGAGAGATTATGTAAACCACAAGCAAAATGGGAAGTCATCAAAAGACAAGTGATGACATGATCAAATTTAGATTTCTTAAAACTCACTCTGGCTATTGTGTACATCATTGTTCAGAAAAAGATGAGTTTCTAGACCAGAGCAGAGGCTGTTGCAACAATTCACGGACATGGCAAACCCTCTATAAATCTCTGTTGATAAAACAACTTTGCTCATCAGCCTGTTATCACTGACATGTTACTTTTTTACTCCAGGTGATTAATATATATTGAAGACACCGGACCCAGAACACTTATGATAGCATCGCTATTTTGAATATGAGCTACTAAAGTGTCCAAGACCATCTCAGAACATTTCAATTTAAAACCAAATCTGTTTTTTAATGAATATACCTATTAAAACATTTAACATAAAGTACACTTCCCCTTAATCTTGGCCACTGAAGATATTTGAGTTGTCTGAAAGGACTTGCTATTCATGAAGGCATGACAATGCCTAACTGAACTATATTTGTTTTAATGCTTTTTCCCCAAACATTATTGCTTTATAAGTGGAATTTTCCTTTCCTACTCAAATACTATTGGTACTTGTTAGCACCCATTTTTCCCTAGAGATGCTATAGATAATCCTGTGAAACATGAGGTGATGAAAGTTAAATAGAATAGTTAATATGAATGTGCTACCAACAATACCTATGTCTCCAGTCTGAGCTTGTACTCAGGAAACTGTGTTGGGTTTCAGAGTAGTGCCATATTTCATACAAAGGAGGAAGGTCTGACAAATTTTCCTCTCCACAACCAGTATCTCTGCTTTCTTCCTCCCTATCCCATGAATAATATACAAGAATTTCAAGTATCTTGGATGGCCTCCTGGATAAACAATCTGTATCCTTCACCAGGCAGCGGGTATATACTTACATGCCAGTGGCAGAACATGTTTTCCAGGCAGCAAAACTCTTTTTCATTTCCCTAATTTCTGCAATAGGTCATCAAACATGCCATCTGCTGAGCTGTTTTTCAAAGCATATGGCTGCTACTTCAAGTGGCAATGTAGAATAACTAAAAGAAGTCATATGTAGGGAGAGAGTAACTAAAGCACATAGAATTGAGTCATTCTTCTCCATGTACTTAATTCTATCCTTGAGTCAAGTTGGAATTCCTAAAGTCTTCATACTTGAAACACGTTAGATTTCCCCTTTCCATATTCACTATCACTGAGATCCATTTTAACGTTATATTTTCACCATTAACAACAAGAGACAACTATAGAAAACCCATGGTACGTTTACTATCAAATGGTATTGAAATGTTCTTAGTTCTGCCATAACACTAATAGTCATTAGATAGGAAGTGATCATGATGTGCTAGGCACAGCTTTCACTGTTCCAGACAAGCAGCATAGCTAGTAGTTCAGCACATGGTTCAGCCAAGCCGCCTGGGTACAGATTCTGAATCTGTCACTCAACAGTTGTGTGTTCTTGAGAGAGTTGACTTCATAGTGCCTCATTTGTAAAATGGGGTAAAAGATAACAGTTCCTACCTTTGGGATTAGTGTGAAGATTAAATGACTTAATATATACAAAGCACCTAGATCACTTCCCGGCACACGGTCAACATTATGTAAATCTTATATATCAGTATCTCATTTAAACCACATAAATCTCTATTTGATATATGAAGAATCTGAGTTACAGAGGGCTAAATAACTACCACCAAGGGCATTGTGACTTTACAGCCTATGATCTTAATGATTTCTTCTTTACACAAAGACTCATGAGAGAATATTTTTATTTTTAGGGTTATATCTTTGTTTTATTAAAACTCTACGCCAGGCACAGTGGCTTATGCCTGTAATCCCAGCACTTTGGGAGGCCGAGGTGGGTGGATCACATGAGGTCAGGAGTTCAAGACCAGCCTGGCCAACATGGTGAAACCCTGTCTCTACTGAAAATACAAAAATTAGCCGGGTGTGGTGGCATGCACCTGTAGTCTTAGCTACTTGGGAGGCTGAGGCAGGAGAATCACTTGAACTTGGGAGGTGGAGGTTGCAGTGAGCTGAGATTGCACCACTGCACTCCAGCCGTGGTGATAGAGCGAGACTCTGTCTCAAAAAATAATAAATAAACAAGAACAACAAAAAACTCTAAACTTATTTTTTGAGTTGGCTGACAACAAGCACAGATCCAAATCTGAAGTCCAACAATAAAGTCATTGTATTGAATTTGCTGGTTTACATTTGCTTTCGCATGGTCTCTTTTTTGGGATCTTGATTTTCTATTAATATTCCCATTTGGCTCTCACATATTATGTGCCTTTTGTAATAACCACCTCATAAAACGACTTGAAAAGATGAAAGTAGGGCTGGGTGAGGTGGCTCATGCTGTAATCCTAGCACTTCGGGAGGCTGAGGCAGGCTGATCGCTTGAGCCCAGAAGTTCGAGACCAGTCTGGGCAATATGGTGAAACCGCATCTCTACAAAAAATGCAAAACTTAGCCAAGCATGGTGGCATTTGCCTGTAATCCCAGCTACTTGGCTACTTGGGAGGCTGAGGTGGTGGGATGGCTTTAGCCCGGGAGGCAGAGGTGGCAGTGAGGTGATATCACAGTGAGCCAAGATCACACCACTGTACTCCAGCCTGGGCAACAAAGCCAGACCCTGTCTCAAGAGAAAAAAGAAAAAAAACAAAGACAAAATTTGTGAACTTTTTTTTTAAGAAATTTTTCTCTGTGGAGTCAGCTAAATATGGAAATATGGAAAACAAAGTTTATCAAATAGTTTATCAAATGTTCTAACAAGGACCACTGAAGAATGAAAATGAGAACACTGTATAAGACTATGAAACAGGCCAGGCACTGTGGTACATGCCTGTAATTCCAGCACTTTGGGAGGCTGAGGCAGGTAGAGTACTTGAGCTCAGTAATTGAAGACCAGCCTGGGCAACATGAAGAAACCCCATCCCTACAAAAAATAAAAAAATTAGCCTGGCATGGTTGTACACATCTATAGTCCCAGCTATTCAGGAGGCTGAAGTGGGAGGATCACTTGAGCCCAGGAGGCCGAGGCTGCAGTGAGCCAAGATTGTGCCATTGCATTCCAGCCTCCGGAACAGAGTGAGAGAGACCCTTGTCTGAAAAAAAACAAAACAAAACAAACAACAACAACAAAAACCAACAAACTATGAAATAGCGAGAACTACTTGGCTTTTGACAGTTGCATAACTTTTCCATCTCAGCTTCTAACAGTCATATACAGGTACTCTGCCCTCCAAACCCAATTAATTTAACTTCTCCAAGTAAGCCAAATTTCTTGACACATTGTCTTTTTACCTGGAGCATTTTTACTACTTCCTTCTAACCAGATTGTTTTATGTTCACTCTTTTTCCCTTCAACTTCCTTTTATATTTTAAGATTTAGCTCAAAGGTCATCTCCTCTGTGAAGCAAGCATTATCTGACACCTTAGCCATTTAATATCTCTCCCTCTTTTATGTTCTTAAGATGCCATATAAATAATATTGGTAGGGCATTCTATTGATTTATTTTTTATTCTTTTAACAAATATTCATTGAATTTCTGCTGTCTAATACTCTATATTAAAGTAGAATTATCATATATATGTTATTTCCACTTTTAAAAATAGGGCTGTGTTTGATCCATCAGGAACCTGAAACAAAGCAGCATCTCAATATATATCTGTTGATGGAAAGAACTGACCAAATAAGATAATTTTATGATTTATAGTCACATTCTAATTTTTAACCAAAGGTGATATGATTCCAACTGGACTTTTACTTTCCACCACATTCTGAATAGCTTTTGGTGCTTTCAAAAAAATAAAATCTACCCTTAGAAATATTCAAAAGTGTGGTGTATGTCCATCCTCATGCTGCTAATAAAGACACACCAGAAACTGGGTAATTTATGAAGGAAAGAGGTTTAATTGACTCACAGTTCAGCATGGTTGGAGAGGCCTCAGGAAACTTACAATCATGGCAGAAGGGGAAGCAAACACATACTTCTTCACAGGGCAGCAGAAAGGAGAATGATTGCCCAGTGAAGGGGGAAGCCCCTTATAAAACATCGGATCTCATAAGAACTCACTCACTATCAGGAGAACAGGATGGCGGAACCACCATCACAATTCAATTATCTTCACCTGGTCTCTCCCACAACACATGTGCATTATGAGAACTACAATTCAAGATGAGATTTTGGTGGGGACACAGCCAAACCATATCATGTGGTTATACTGTAAGTTTTAAATTTCTCTCCAAGTGATGAAAAAAAAACCTACTATTGCTGTATTTTTAATATATATTTTAATCTTAAAATGCTAAAATTATCCTAGCACGTATTTGGAATGTATTTGATACATTTTTTCTGTTGGAGAGATTCACATTTTTGGAAATGCTAGAACAAAAAGAATGCACATATTTCAGATCTACTGACCTGGAAAAATGTCCAAGCTCACGAATAGATACAGGTTTGGTGGAGCCTAGCACATAAAATGGCAGGGTCCCTATTTAAGAAAAAAAAAAAATTATTAACAGAAAATTGCTAGGTCCTCTCCCTCCTAAGGCCTTGGAAGGGCCTATACAAGTGAGGGGCCCTAAAGTGCATGGTTCATTAATTTCATGGTATACCTGCCTGTGTCTGTGATGTATTGTTAAAGGGAAGAGGAAAAGTTAAAGAATATATATGATCTTTACATTCTCCTAAAAAAATTAAACTGCTTTATGTTATGCATATGTTATGGGCAAATGAAAACTCTGCAATAATGCAGAACCAAATTATTAAAATCACCTTCATCAGAGAAAATTAAGTCTGAGGGTAAGATAAAGTAGGAGTGTGTGTGTGCATCCACACACGTGTGTGTGTGTGACTATTTTTTAGACACATTTTCATCATTACAGTGATAATGCACTACTTTTAAATTTTAATCCCGAAATAAACTTTACTGGGTGGGGAACAAAAGCATGTGCACGTGAAAGAATTCCAAAAAAGGAATTTTTTGGATGTCTTTGGGAAAAGTCCATATCTTCCCAAAGTTACTATATGAATATACCACATATATAGGTTTCTGAAATTCGGCTATATTTGATACAAAATTAGCCACTTTCTTTTCTGAGAACATCGCCTGTATTAATAGACTGTTCCCCAGGCTTCTCATAAACACATGCCACAAGAGAATCAGATAAGAAGAGAGAACGTAAAAGCTCAGTGACCTACCAATGGGGTGCCAGGAAAACGATCTCTGGTAAATAAAAGACGCCAACTATATCACCCTGAAATCGCTTAAATCAATCATGTTTTGAAATCAAGAGAAACATTTCTCTATAGATAAGAAAAACACAAGATGAATACAAAGGCATATGTAACCCACAAGAATAAAATATAATCAAGACAAGTCAAGTCAAAAATATTTCTCTAGACATCCATGTGGGAACCAGTTGATTGTGGCTGAGAAAAATCCAATATGTATTTCAAAACAACTCATCACAAAAGAAATTAAAGCAAATTCACACTAAGAAAAAAAAATGTTTTTTGAAATAACTAGTTCTACCAAAATGTGTGCAATCTAACGTGCGTGATAGAGTTGTGACAACGATATTTTCCAGCAGGTGACTCTATGGTTCCAAAAGGCAGAATTTCATAGCAATACAAGGCTAATGATTGCAGTGTATGATGGCAGTCCTAGCCTCAGCTCCAAGCATGAAAGCAGATGCCTTTCTCTTAGGTGTTCTGACAGGCTGATATTAAAGAGCAGCATGTGTCAGAAGATGTAGGAAATCAACTGGCCTCTTTGACAGATTTTACTGTAGAATGTTTGTATTGTCAGGGCAGTAGGTATGACAAACCTGAGAGATGACAGTAATAGGAGTGTTTAAGTAAGAGAACAAGCTTAATAGAGATGCCACTATTGACAATAACTTGCTTATGTTAAAATAAGAGTCCTTGCTTTCATTTTCCCCTGAAAATCCCAATTCCAATTTTTTGAATCCATTTTTGCTAAATATTACAAAAATACCTTTTAGTCATTTGCCAGGATAGAAGACTAAACTCCCAGTTATATTGCCTCATCTGTTTTTCAAGATACCTCATTCCATCATATCATTGACATTCTTCAGTTAGAGCATTAGTCTGGACTGGGGCAGAACCTATGTAAAATGTTGAAGTGACTGTGAAATGATTGCCTATTTTTTGTTGGAGTGCACTTCAAATTAACCTTGGAACCCAAGCTCAGGAATAGTGATTAACCAACATTTGTACTGAAGCCCGACACTATGTGCAGGATACCTTGTAATTATCTTAAGCCAATTGTCCAGTTATTCTGTACCACAAATAAAATGTATGAAACAATACAATTTTTCTCTCCAAAAATATATACACATTTTATATTTCTTTCATTTCTCTAGTATTCAAGTTAATTACAGTTTCAATGTTACACCTCCAGCAATGGCCTCCTTCCTAGGTATTTGAACTCCTCCAGAAATGTTTTACTCTAACTCTGTATGCACGCTCAGTGGTACAGCATTTGGGAGGGTGAACTGCCAGTTGTGAATTGATGCTGAATGAATGGGTATGCTTTTAAAAAAAAAAAAAAAGTCCTTTTCACTCGTGTGCTTTAATACTCATGTAATTATAATGATTTCAAATTCTCTCAAGGCTAAAATTAAACTTGGCTTCCTGGATGGCCAAACAATTGACTATTCTTCTACACCACTCAGCTCCCACTTTATCTCAGGCTCACTTTGAGCACAAACTAGTTAAAAACAGTCATAATCCAAATGCTGAATTAAATACGACTAAAAGATATAAACTGAATGGGCAGTTTAAATCTAATATCATCCAATTAGAACCATAGTGGATCATTCGTCCCCTTTCCCCCCACACTCCCAATGGAGTGGGAGAGGCAGGGGAGCACAGCATGAGTTCTAGAGGCAAGTGTGGGTCATGGTGCTAAAGTCCAACTGGATGGAGTATGTGGAGCCAAGGGGAAAGTTACTAGAAGCATAGTTCCAATGGAGAGCCAGATCAATGTCACAGAGATGATCTGAAATTGAGCTGCCAGTCTATAGAAGGCTTGGCAAAAGAGAGAAGACCATGTACAAAATTGATAGGCAGAAACAAGGAGATTTTCATGAGAAAAGAATCTTGAAACAAGCACAGAGTAAAACCAAGAAATATTGCTCAGGTTGTGAAGAGGCAGCTGGGTGGGCAAGAGGATTAGGTATTTGTGACTTTAGATGTGATGGTTCTAGGAAGATCTAAAGGACAATGGAGGACACTATTATTATACCAGAGATCACAAAATCATGACCTGACTGTAGACAGGCTGTTTACATATGGATTTGAGCAGAAACCTTGAACCCAAACATACTGGGTATGAATCTTGACCCTACTACTTACTAGTTTTATATAATACAAGGCAACTTCCTTAAGCTTTGTAGCTTCAATTTCCTCTTCTATAAAACTGGGATAATCATTACAATGATTTTGAGCAGGAAATTGGTTAATACATGTAAAACACTTAAGGAAAATGAAGGTCAAAGAAGGAAAAATAAAAATATTTTTGCTTCATCTTTTTCATTCAAAATTTCATTAAACATATGTCTTCTGATCTTATGAAATAAATTTTAAACTATATTCTTAAAACTTAAATTACCTAATTTATTGAATAAAATATAAATGGGAAAATAGGCAATATATTTTATCCACCAAAATGAAAATATCACATGGAAGAATGGGTTAAATATGGTCGATGAAATGCCAAAGCTTTAGTAACAGTAAAGAAGGAAATGGGTATAAGCACACAAGGACAAAGAAAACACAGAGGATACAACAAAGGGAAAGAAATGTCAGTGGAAAACAGATCATGGAGCGGTAACTGACTTAACAGAGTGGGAGAAGTAGGGACTCAAATGCCTAAAGAAGAAGACTTCCACATAAATGAGCTAATTTCCACCACTAAGCTCCCTAGCGATTCTGGAATTGATGTCACCAGCTACAAAGAATTTAAGGATGAAGCTTGGATCTGACACATTGTATAAAGAGTATTCTAAGCCCCTAGACCTTCTCTCCAACCCTGCTCAATCAGGCAACTCTCTTTGAACCACAGTTCTCAAAGAGAAAGGAGCTTTGTCCCTCAGAAAAATTAAATCAAAAGTGGCCCTGGACTCAGGAACACAAGGCACAAAATATGAACACAATGCAGAGATTTGGACCAAGAGAATTCTCTCCATCTTTCCCTTCATCCAGTTCCTGGAACACAGGTCACCAGTGAGCAAACCACAAGATTCATTGCTGAAGAAACTAAATAGAACCCAAAGAAAATGCCTACAGATACTGACATTTGAGGGTCACACATTAAAAATGTCAACTTGCCACTCAATCTCAGGTTTTTTTGTTTTGTTTTGTTTTTTTTAGATACGGTTTCACTCCCATCACCCAGGCTGGAGTGCAGTAGCATGCTCTCGGTTCACTACAACCTCTGCCTCAAGCAATCCTCCTGCCTCAGCCTCTAGTGTAGCTGAGACTACAGGCACCAGCCACCACACCTGGCCAATTTTTATATTTTTATTAGAGACTGAGTCTCACTCACCATGTTGGCCAGGCTGGTCTCGAACTCCTGATCTCAAGTGATCCACCCGCCTCAGCCTCCCAAAGGCTGGGATTACAAGCGAGAGCCACGGTGCCAAGCCTCAGAATCTTATCCCTG
>NW_012108864.1:113418-116417 GCF_000951045.1 Mandrillus leucophaeus
ATCAAAGCTTTAGATTTGCTCTAAAAAAAGTTTGAAGGGCGAATATTGTGCTATTTTGAAGAGACTCCTAATTTAGAAAGCTCAAATAATGTCTCTTTTTTAAAATGGAATCTTTCTCCAGTCATAGGAAATGTACCACCACAACTATGTAATCAATGTGAAGCAGATGGTGGAGCAATTATCTGGTGTATTTGGGCACTACCATTGGCCAATACACAGAATATGGGCCAGGAAATTTATTCTGTGTTTTCAAGCTGCTTTTGGGTTGTGATGGATTGTGTTGCTTAATGAAAATCTTTGTATTAGTTTCCATTTTACAGTCCTCATCTAAATAGGCATCTCTTTGTCTCTGTCTCTTTCTGTCTCTATTTCTCTCTCTGTGCTCTTTTTCTTTCTGTGTGCCTTTTTTCTTACTCTTTCTCTTTCTAAGTCAAGTAAGAGCTATACAGTGATGATTTTAGAAGTCTAACAATTTGAGCTTTACTATTTAATATCAGCATAGCTTGTTACTTTTTTTTTTTTTTTTGAGGAAATAGCTACTCCCTATACCAGTGTACAAATTTGAGTTATTTCATTTACTTAAAATCATCTATAGGGTTCACAATTGAGAGAAGACACTATTTTGCTGATTCAGAATTATGTACTTGAGAAAAAAAAAATTTAAATACATTTTAAAGCACTTGCTTTGAGCATTTAGGATAATATCCTAAGTGAGAGGTATTTTACCTTTAATTCCAACTGAAAATTAGCTATTCATCTCATATTGGTTTCAAAAACTTTTATTTTTTACTTTGTCTTTTTAGATCAGTTTTAGTTTCACAGAAAAATTGAAAGTACAGAGATTTCCCATATACCCCCTGTCCCCACACATGCACAGCCTCCTCGATTATCAAAATCCCCTGCCAGAGTGGCACATTTGTTAAACCTGATGAACCTAATTGACACATCATTATCCTACAAAAGGAACTCGGACAAATGTATATTGACACATGTATCCATCATGATACTCCAGTATCACAGAATAGTTTCACTGGCCTAAAAATCCTCTGTGCTCTGCTTATTCATCCCTACCTCCCAACAACAACTGGCAACCACAGATCTTTTTATTATCTCCATAGTTTTGCCGTATCCAACATGTCACATAGTAAAAATCACACAGTATGTAGCCTTGGCTGATTGGCTTCTTTCACTTAGTAGTATGCATTTGTTTCCTCCATGCCTTTTCATGGCTTGTTAGCTCATTTCTTTTTATCATGGGAGAATATTCCATTGTCTGGATGTACCACGCTTTATTCATTCACTTACTGAAAGACATCTTACTTGCTTTCAACTTTTGGAAATTATGAATGAAGCTTCTATAAACATTCTTGTACAAGTTTTTATGTGGACACAAGTTTCCACCTCCTTTGGGTAAATACAAAGGAACACAATTATGAAATAATTGGCAAGAGTATGTTTACTTTTGTAAGTAAACTGCCAAACCATCTTCCAAAGTAGATGTAACATTTTGCATCCTCACCAGCAAGGAATGAATGTTCCTGTTGCTCCACGTTCTCACCAGCATTTGGCGTTATCAATGTTCTGGTGTATAGTGGTACCTTACTGCTGTTTTAATTTTCATTTCCCTGATGACATATGATGTTGAGCCTCTTTTCATATGCTTATTCACCATCTGTCTATCTTCTTTGGTAAGGTTAAGGTATTTGACCCATGTTTAAATATTTTTATAAATTTTATTTTAGGTTCAATGTGCAGATTTGTGATACAGGTAAACTGCATGTGACAGGGGTTTGGTGTACAAATTAGTTCATCACCCAGGTAATAAGCATACTACCCCATAGGTATTTTTTCTGATCCTCTTCCTCCTCCTACCCTCCACCCTCAAGTAGGCCCTGATGTCTATTTTTTTTCCCTTTTTCTGTCCTTGTGTTCTTATCATTTAGCTCCCACTTATAAGTAAGAACATGCAGTATTTGGTTTTCTGTTCCTGTGTTAGTTTACTTAAGATAATGACCTCCAACTCCATCCATGTTGCTGCAAAGACATAATCTCATTCTTTGTTATGGCTGCATAGTATTCCATGATATATATGTAACCATTTTTCTTTAACGAGTCTTCAGTTGATGGGATTTATGTTGACTCTATGTCTTTGCTATTGTGAATAGTGCTGCAATGAACATGCATGTGCATGTGTCTTTATGGTAGAGTGATTAATATTCTTTTGGGTATATACCCAATCATGGGATTGCTGGGTTGAATAGTAATTCTGCTTCAAGTTGTTCGACAAATCATCACACTGCTTTCCACAATGTTGGCCCATTTTTTAATTTGGTTGTTTTCTTATTCTTGAGTTTTAAGAGTTCTTTGTGTAGATTACATAATAGTCTTTTATCAGGTATGTCTTTTGCAAATATTTTGTACCAGGCTATGACTTGGCTTTTTATTGTTTATTTTAATAAAGTCCTCCAGTTTTTAAAATTATATTTAGTATCTTCATTTATCACTATTTTTCTCTGCAGTTGCTAAAAGTACTTAGACACATTGTATATATACCTAGTTTTAGAATAATTTGTACTTCTCTGATAATTCAAAATTTTTAGTTCCATATATAAGAAATGACTACACAGTAATAATGGTGATCTGTGATTAATATTTTTTAATGTTTTATTTTTATTTTCCAAATGAATCTAATAAGCCCCATTTATCCACTACCCAGGTTTGACAACTATTAATATTTTGTCAGTTTTGTTTCATTAATCCCTTCTTCTTACATGTTCATGTGTGTTGTTCTTAAGATTCTGAATTCCCAAAGAATATATTTTTAAATTTAAATATTGACAACAGCAAAATAGTGTGGTTTCTCAAATGACTCCACAAAGTAATTTTTATCTGTTTGGTTAAGTTCTTGTATATTGTTTTAAAAATGATTTCTCTAGAAATAACAAAATCTTTAGTATTCGGAACTTTTTATAGATTCACATCAAGATCTTTTGAACATG
>NW_012108864.1:118421-120573 GCF_000951045.1 Mandrillus leucophaeus
GACTACAGGCACCAGCCACCACACCTGGCCAATTTTTATATTTTTATTAGAGACTGAGTCTCACTCACCATGTTGGCCAGGCTGGTCTCGAACTCCTGATCTCAAGTGATCCACCCGCCTCAGCCTCCCAAAGGCTGGGATCACAAGCGAGAGCCACGGTGCCAAGCCTCAGAATCTTATCCCTGTACTGACCCTTCCTGAGGAACCCCCAGAAGGCGAGCTTTTCCCATGCCAGCAAGCCCTTGTTTGGGAGTCCTTAAGAAATAATCCAAAAAATGAATTTGATGCATTTGACCTGGGGAAGAATAGTACTGAAAGAAGTTGTATAATTCTAAAGAAGAGTTTAGGAGTAATTAGTGATAGGTAGATAGAAAACCAACCTACAAAGGAAAAAAAAAAAAAGATCATGGAGTGGTCACTAACTTAACAGAGTGGGAGAAGCAGGGACCCAAACGCCTAAGAGAAAGACTTCCACAGAAATGTGTGTGCATAGTTATAATAATATAGCTGCTAATTTGTTAATACTGAACCTAGAATTGTGTTCTAAATTAGTTGAAAGAATGGAGAGATAACTGGGTAGAATTACATAAGAGTCTAATATTCTCTCAATAGGAAGTCCATAGAAAATGTTTGAAATTGATACATTAAGAAATACTAATGGGATTCATTATTATCCAAAATATATTATTTTCCAAAGCAGCAGCTAAAATAATTTAAAGTAAGTATTGCTGGGAATGAAACTTCCTGGTGGAAGGGTTTAAGGCATAAATTATTTTTCACTGTAGGTCTATAGAACTTGATTTCTTAAACCATGTCATATATTTTTTCAACAAAAGTTAAAATTGAAGCACAAATATCTTGTATAAAAGCAGTCATCTAATCTCTTTTCTTGAAATTAGATTAAACATATTTTTGTGAATCTCAGTCAGTTTATGGTGAGTAACTTATCTTTATATTGGTTGAATGTTACAATAGTTTATGCTCTGCTCTTTGGCTGTCAGCCCCTGAAGGAAATACACAAAATTTGGCTTTGTCTTGCCATGTCCCATCTATCACCAGGCAGGGAAGTTTTGTTCAATGATGCCCCAAATTGAGTTTTATATGTTATTTTTTAATCTTAGACTAGTCCATTGAATAATAAACATAAAAGGCAAGATATTTATTTAAGTATGTACTCAATGGAAATTAGTATTTTCAGGTCTAAAAAATTTTTTTATAAATATTTTCCCCAAATAGCAAAATAATTAGGCTAAAATACAATTCTATAAAACAATATAATTTTATAAAATACAATTAATGAAAATAGATTGTTATACATATCAAGATCATTTAAGTCAAAATGTGTATGTGTCATTTGTGCAAAATTAAACATGATGCTGTATCTCTTCTGCATTTGATTGGAACAAAGGGATATTTTAGACCCCCAATGCTTTACAACACTCGTAACATGAAATTGGAAAAAAAAAACCAGAAAAATATTATACATGAGAAATAATGAAGTTATTAATTTCTAGAAAAAGAAACACATCAAAGCTTTAGATTTGCTCTAAAAAAAGTTTGAAGGGCGAATATTGTGCTATTTTGAAGAGACTCCTAATTTAGAAAGCTCAAATAATGTCTCTTTTTTAAAATGGAATCTTTCTCCAGTCATAGGAAATGTACCACCACAACTATGTAATCAATGTGAAGCAGATGGTGGAGCAATTATCTGGTGTATTTGGGCACTACCATTGGCCAATACACAGAATATGGGCCAGGAAATTTATTCTGTGTTTTCAAGCTGCTTTTGGGTTGTGATGGATTGTGTTGCTTAATGAAAATCTTTGTATTAGTTTCCATTTTACAGTCCTCATCTAAATAGGCATCTCTTTGTCTCTGTCTCTTTCTGTCTCTATTTCTCTCTCTGTGCTCTTTTTCTTTCTGTGTGCCTTTTTTCTTACTCTTTCTCTTTCTAAGTCAAGTAAGAGCTATACAGTGATGATTTTAGAAGTCTAACAATTTGAGCTTTACTATTTAATATCAGCATAGCTTGTTACTTTTTTTTTTTTTTTTGAGGAAATAGCTACTCCCTATACCAGTGTACAAATTTGAGTTATTTCATTTACTTAAAATCATCTATAGGGTTCACAATTGAGAGAAGACACTATTTTGC
>NW_012108864.1:125993-135947 GCF_000951045.1 Mandrillus leucophaeus
TTGACATAGAGTCTCTCTCTGTTGCCAGGCTGGAGTGCAGTGGTGCAATCAAGCGATTGTCCTGTCTCAGCCTCCCAAGTAGCTGGGACTACAGGCGCACACCACCACGCCCAGCTAATTTTTGTATTTGTAGTAGAGATGGGGTTTTGCCACGTTAGCCAGGATGGTATCGATCTCCTGACCTCGTGATCTGCCTGCCTCGGCCTCCTAAAGTGCTGGGATTACAGGGTGAGCCCACGTGCCTGGCCATATTCTTTTATTTTCTAATGCAGATTGCTTGTCATATAGGTGTTCAAATTTTTCTGTTCCTTTGCAACTATAATTCCCACTTTACCCCTAAATTCCCTGCAGTTTGTCCTTGGCAGTTTTTGCATTTAATAGCCCCATCGTAAATCAAGGGACCCCAAACATTTGTAGTCTATTTAACAAAATACTTGAGCTGATTTCTTGATAAAAGTAGATGCAATTTATTTGCATAAGTCTTTTGGAAGGCAAGAAGATAGATAGATTGTCAAATGTAAAGACAATAGAAGGTAAAGCACGGTTTTCATGACCTAAAATGTGGCTAATTATATCTTTGTTTTCTTCTCTAATACAAAAATTGACTCTGAATTGCACATCTGGAATGACTATCTTAAGTATAATTTTTTTTTAAATGCCTTGTGTTATTCCTCCTAAAATGACAGCGTCTTGTTCTTCATTTGGGCAATTCTCCTTATGCACTCTCACTTGTTCTGGTCAGCACTTACTCCTGGCCTGGTAAATCAATAAATCACGCCCTTCCACCTGCCAGCCACATGATCCAAGCTGACCAGTAAGGGAAAATTTTTACCTGCTCTGAGACTGCTGGGCAATAGAGGTACTCTTTCCAGGCCATGAGCCTGAACCCAGACTACCAAGTGGATAGAGTCAGCCTCAGTATGGATTTACACTGCTGGAATCAGAATATAGAGACAATGACAGAAGACATCCTAATAACATCATTCCAACCTCTTGAGCCAGCCATTATTGGAGTCAGTTTATTTGTATTTCTGTGTGATAAATGTATTTGTTAAACTTAAAAAAAAAATTTCCCTTTGCCACATTGAGTTGACTTTCCTTCACTTCCAACTGAAAATACCCTAATATTCCATTTATTCAGACAAGTCAAACTCCATATTTCCTAATTGCACTGCCAACTTTGCCATTTTTATGCCTCCTGTATGTAGCTAAATCATGCGTGCCTCATTACTTTAACTCCAAGTACTCATCAGTGCCCTTAATCTCAAATTGTCCACTAGCTTTTAGCAAAAGTCCGTTTGATCCAAGTGGACTACCAGATGAAAAGGTTAACAGTGAGAAAGTATGATGGAGAGGGGCTGAATAAAGAACAAACTAATCACATGTTGCTTTAAATTTTGTATGAGACATAAAGCCAGGTCATCGGAATATAATATTATAGAATGTTAGCTGAAATTTCCATAAAGATGCCTTCACAGAATTATGAGTTAATATAAATTTATTTAGCAGTTCATGTAGCAGCCAAATTAGCTTAACTTTCTGGCATAACTACTTTTGTTTCCCCTTAGGCTACAGGATAGAAGAAATTTTATAGACATACTTGGTTGGCATTCTTGTTCAAATCATATCTCTGTTATCTTAAAGGAGGTCTTTCATGTCTCTATGATTCAATATCTTTCTCTGTAAAATGAAAATAATAATGTTTCCTTTGCATTTGATTGTAAGGATTACATAATACAGCAGATGTGAAATATTTGGGAAAAAGTGAGATAATAATTGCAAGCTAGTGGTTCCCGCTTTTATTATCAACTACTTCAAATTATTTAAAAGGAAACCTCCATTAGGTATTATGTCTGTGGGTCTTACTCAGGTAATAAATAGTGACATATATAAAATTTAGAGCTAATCTCTATGATTTCAGAGAGTTTAACATTTTAAATCATCAGATTATACTACATATTACATTTAAACTAATTAATGTAGCCATTTCCAGTTCATACAAGACCTTCACATTCAATATTCCAGCCATTCTTTTCCTCTTGTGAGGAGGGTATCCATCTCAATTATAATTCTTTTATCATATATTTGCGTATCTTTTTTTTTTTTTACTATAACTATTAATGGTATAGTGATGCTGATTTATCACTTAGCCTCTTTTACCTAACAATGTTGCCCTGAAGTAGGAAAGGATGAAGTTCTAAAATTAGGATCTAATTATTAACAATTCACCACCTGAACATTAACTAACAGAATCTGACAGTGGCTTTCTCCACAGACAAAACTCCACATTCAAGAAAGAGGATTCCTTTATAATGAAGTTAGTTCTGACACCAATGGACACTAAGAGAAAAACTCCCAAAATATTATAACTCTGACTTTTAGTCTTAAAATGTAGTTATAGTTTGAATAGTAAAATCTGAGCAATACTAAGGGTGGTTTTATTACTTTACAGTAAGATAAAAATGATTAATTTTTTAATTAAATTTTGATAGTAAATATAAGCCCTTTGTTCCTTTGCCTATTTCTAAACAATGAAGAAGAATATATCACAGTCTATGATTTGCTATGAATTATGTTTTGTGATGGCTTATCGAATCCTCAGAACTGAACTGGAACTTGCGTTTCCTGACATCAGCAAAAGCTTTTCTGAAATGTTTGCAAAGCTCCAGATGTATGGGGTCCCTGAATAAATATTATTCCAACACTGATCAGCTGCGTAGGTGAAGACCAAGTTAGGAAACAGGTCTACGAGGATTTCTTAATGAAAGCAGGTGTCTGTTGATATTTTAAATAGATTCAGTAATTAATTAGAACATTTTTAGGACTTTAAGTGCATTTCACAAGAGATTTCTGTAATATTCAGAAGGTAGCCCATGTAGGAAAGCACCTGTTCAAGATCATCATTCATGCTCTCCTAGTAGGGGGAAATTATTTTTAAAACTACACACAGTAAGGCCAAAAGTTCTGTTCCTAGCAAGGTAGACTTAATTTTTTTTATTTATTCACATGCTATAGTTTAGAAATTTCTGGAGGATCAAAGAGCTGCCTTCCTAAGAAAGACATGGATTTCATGTTAAAGACAGAAAAAGATTACAGTTGGCCCCACGTAGCTGCAGATTTTGCAATCACAGATTCAACCAATCGCAGATTGAAAATATTCAAAAAATAAAAAATAACTGTAAAACAAAAATAATATAAAAATATAACAACTATTTACGTAGTATTTATATTGTATTAGGTATAAGCAATCCCGAAATGATTTAAAGTACACAGGAGGATATGCATAGGTTATATGCAAAAACTATGTCATTTTATAGAAGGGACTTGAGCATCTGAAGAGTTTGGTATCTGTGGGTTGGGAAGGACCTGGAACCAACACCCCCACAGATACAGAGGAACAACTTATACTTGTTTAAAACTATTTATGGGAAACTTCTAAAACAGACTCTGTGCATAAAATTCACTTGTTTGGTAGGTCACATTCTATACCAAGTTCACATAATGGTAGATTATCCTCAACTTCCATGTGTTTGATGTCCATTAAATATTATGTATTCTAAATAAGGTAAACAAATCTGTTGACTAGAGCTCTGAAGATACTGAAGCCTTCCCTTCCTTCTCTGTTATCATTTTTGTGACCAAGATAAATTTAAAATGCATTTGTTATATACTCTGTGTTTTATACTTTGACATCAATTAATCTTTGCTCACGAAAAAAAAGTTAGGACCCTTTAGCATTAATACACATAGTAAAAAATACTGGAAAAGTTTTTAAATTGTTACTAGCACTTAGGCAAGTTAAATTCGCAAGCAGTATTTTTTTCTGAAATGCATTGATCAGCAGTAAGGCACAAAATAAACTAAATCACATTTCACATCTCCTTCAGTGGTGTTTTTGAAATTCTGAGTAATGACCCTGGTTGAGCCATTAATGCAAATCCTCAAAACTTAAGTAGTTTCTTGATACTTTTCATTTTGAGGCATCTTTTAAAGAAACAACAGATGCTTCTCCACATGCATTCAAAAAAATCAATAAAATTAATCAATAACACTCTCCACAGGTAATAAATGCTCAGAAGCATTTCTGCCTATCTATATTGATTGAGAGAATTGCTTCAAATCGGTTCTGATGTGTATAAAAATCATTTCCTTATTGATCAGAGTTTCTCTTCCCTCTCTGATATGTTATTTCATATATGGCACACAATGGTTTTTGTCTCTATTCTTGTATATTTGTGATAAATTTCTTATGATCTGTGTATGAGACTCATTTGATTAAAATATAAAATGAGTATTTTTGTTTCTTTGGGGAAACCTATTGCTCAAAATTTAATCAAATAATGAATAATTATGAGAAATTACTGAAGTTATTGTAATGAGAAACATAATGATGTATTTCATTCACAATTTTATTATTTATAATAAGCTTAAAAGATCTGAGTTTGCTTCTATTTCTTATAACAAAGCTCCATTCATGCAGACACATGCCTCTAATCCAGAATGACACTATTACTGATTATATAAATAATAGAAAAGTGCATAGTTTTAGTCAATTGCTGACTCATAATATTGCTGGAAAATGTAACATGTTCAAACCTATAAGTGAATTTTGTAACTTTTTTCCTAGTGTATGTGTTATGTGTTTGGACATAGAGTAATAAGAAAAATATTCTGAATTTTCTGAACATAAAGAAATTTAAAGTTTTGATAGAAATAACATTTAATAATTCTCATTAAAAATGACTGTATTTAATTAACCCAACTGACTTATATATCCACAGTTATCTTAACTAACAGTACCTGATAACTGGTGGCTCACTGGGGAAACTGTATTTGATCAATTAAAGAGTCCCCCAAGGAAATACAACTCTTAACTCTTGATACACTAACTAGTGTTGTGAATTATTCCTCTAACAAAAAATCAAATATTTCTGTCAACATGATTTAATAAATTTCATAACTAACATAGGGTGCTCCATTAAAAAAATGACATCATTTGGCCAGTTAATACACCACCACAGTAAGTTTACCTCAACCAGTATCTTCTTCAAACTTGGACTTTTTAACAAGTTTCATGCCTCTTAGCCATTTTTCCTTGGAATTTCAGGGAATAGGAATTTTCATATTGACAACTGAGGTCCAATACCTCTGTCTACCTTAGATGATTTTACTTTACCAATCCATCAAATTAATTTTGTATTTTCTTAATTCTTAAAACAAATTGAGACCTCTCAGCAAAACAATAACTTTTTTTTTCAGGAACAATTAGTGTAAAGAATTGGATAAAATATGTTCACTGTATTCAAAAATATTATTTGGGGGAGGCTAAGGGGATGTTTGTCAATATAGAAAACATAAGCATTGGGAAGAAAATATAGTCTGGTTTGTTTCCCCTCTATCAAAATTTAAATGACAATTTTTAAATAACATCTTAATATAAAATACTTACCTAAAGATGTGGAAGTGTCTTTTCTGCCCACTAAAGCACTGGGTACATCGGATGGTCTCCTGAAACTCTAAAAGAATAGGGCAACCTTCCTGAGTTTCTCACTTATTCCCAGGAAACTAGTTGTACAATCAGATTCTTGGAATCAATAGATGCCACTAGGGTGACCGTGAATATAAAATTTTTGAAATATTTGACTTACATACAAATTAATTTAAATATATTCCTAGAGATGAGCATAGATTCACACTGGAAACTGGAGTGGCACATTCAAGAGAGTCTTTGATAGATACATCTCTCCGTCATGTTGCATTTTAGTAAGGGCAGCTTAATCAAAGTGGAAGGGATGACATGGAGCCAATCGGGGGAAAAAAAAAAATCTGGGCATATCATAAAGGATAAGCGCATGCGCTTTGGAGTCATATAGACCTCAAATCCGGATGTCATCACTTACAAGCTGTGTGGCCTTGGAGAAGTTGCTTTTCTTTCTAAACTTCATTTCCCTCTTCTGTAAAGCAGAGTATATGCTAGTATTTTCTAATACAAATATGCGATATGTGATATATATACTATGATAATAGTATGTTGATAATTTTAAATTTTCTGATAGCCACATTTTTAAAGAACAGGTAAAATTGATATATTTATTTATATATTTGTGTTTATATATATGGATATATTTATACTTATTAATTATATACATATAAAATATATATTAAAATCTATAAAATGTACCCAAAAGGGTATCATATCAACAGGTAATCAATATAAAAATGATTAATAGCCTATTTTTCTTCCTTTGAAACCTGGTGAGCATTTTACAATTACAGCACATCCAATTTGTACTAACCACATTTCACATGCTTAATAGCTACATGTGTGTCATGGATGCTGTAATGGATAGTACAGGTATAACCTATCCCTTAGGGTTATTGAAGAATAACATGACCTAATGCAAGTAAAGGATTTAGAACAGTGCTTGGCAAATAATAAGTACTACAAATGGTAGTGTGAAAGCTGCTACTATTATCCACTGATATTGACTATAATAGCTTCCTTGCTATGCTGGGGGAATGCAAAACTATATGGCATGGCCCCTGTTCCTGAGTACTTACAAAGTCAACAATGTAAGACAAATACATAATTAACTAGAATTTTTGACATTTTATTATCACATGACTGGTGTGAATGAAATGCAGTAAGTGCTCAGAAAAGGCAGATCTTCTACTAGGGATCTCTTGTACTAACTTGGTGAAGAAAATCATTTTGAACTAGGATTTAATAGGTAGGTTGATTTTTGTTAGCAAGTAATGGTTGGGGACCGTGGAGACAGCTAGGAAAAATACTACGCTACAGGGAATTACAGAAACAACAATCCAAAGGTAGGGAAGTGAAGAATACATTCAAGAAATGATGGCAAATTGTTTGATGGAGAGCACAGAGTTCATGTAAGAGTGTACTTGAGTTAGCAAATGCAGATTTGTATCAGAGTGTAGAGATCTTAAAAGCTGTGCTAAGATACTTGGACATTATTCAGTGTCTGAAAGAAATAGTAAAAAAGAGCAACTGATTTAGGAGCCAAAGATCTAATGTCAGCCATATTCTGCAACTGCCACATGTGCATTTTCTTACCTGGGCCAAGTCACTTCAGTTCAGCTGTTTTATTTGTAACATAAGATGGTTAGATCTAAAACAAAACAAAACCTGAGAATGTCAGAGATGAAAAGGGCCTCTTTGTTGTTGTTGCTGCTGCTATTGCTTTCATTGTTCTGTTTATATTTATGGTATTTTAGGATGAGGGTAACATTACTGAAGAAATGCCTCAGGAATTAATATAGGTAGATTTAAAATGAAAAGATCATTTTGAGAATCATTTCAGTGGTCCTAGTATCTTTAAAAAAAAAAGGATTTTAACTAATTATGTGGACATAACAGTTGGAAATAGTAATAAATGGCTGGACTGGATTATAGAAAATTGGTTTAAAAAAAGAATGGCTAGGACTTGGATTGAAGATGGAGAGGGAGGCAAAGTTAGAAATGAATTTTATTACAGTTTGGAGTCTAGAAAACAAGATAATTAGTATTCATAATAGAAATGGTAGAACCAGGGAGATAATTTGGCTGGAGATACAGGAAGAGATGTAAAATGAGAGTTTTTAGCTATTGGGTACAATTTTTAGTACATGTTATATATGCATTAGAATGTAAGTATTTAGAGAGTAATGGATATATATGAACAGTGACTTTTGCAAGAACATGAATGTTTTCATTTCAGAGTTTCACAAGGGAGTACAAACAACATTACATAAAACAATTATAAGATTAACATGAGCATTAAAGTTAAGAGCTTATGCAACTAGAGAATTCAGTGATATTCATAAAGAAGCCCCAAAGTGTGACACTTATCTGAGTCTTTTTTGCTTATTTTTAATTATTATTTTAGAGACAGGGACTTGCTGTACCACCCAGAATGGAGTGTAATGGTGGGAATAGCTCACTGCAGTCTTGAACGTCTGGACTCCAGCAATCCTACTGCTTCAGCCTCCACAGTAACTAGGACTAGAGATGCATGCCACCATGCCTGAATAATTTTCTTTCAAATTTTTTGTGGAGTTGGAGTCTCACTATGTTGCCCAAGCTGGTCTCAAACTTTTGGCCTCAAATGATCCTCCAGCCTTGGCCTCTCAAAGCATTGGGATTACTGGCATAAACCCAGTTGGCCCTAAATCTTAATTTATGTAAGAATTTCTAAAGCCAGTAAATGAAGCAAGACTTTTTGAGTAATAAAGTTTTCAGTTCAAATCCCAATTCAAGGCCGGGCGTGGTAGCTCATGCCTGGAATCCCAACACTTTGGGAGGCTGAGGTGGGTGGATTACCTGAGGTCAGGAGTTCGAGACCAGCATGGCCAACATGGTGAAACCCTGTCTCTACTAAAAATACAAAAAAAATTAGCTGGCCATGGTGGCAGGCATCTATAGTCCCAGCTACTCAGGAGGCTGAGGCAGGAGAATCACTTAAACCCAGGAGGCAGAGGTTGCAGTGAGCCGAGATTGCACCACTGCACTCAAGCCTAGGCAACAAGGGTGAAATGCCATCTCAAAAAAATAAATAAAATAAAATAAATAAATCCCAATTCAACCTTCTGTAAGTCTCCTTCATTTTCTAGGAGGAAAGAATAGCTACATCACAGAGTTGAGTGAAAAACATGTGATGTAAAAGAGAAAGTTCTAGACATTCAATAAATGAGGGCTACCATCAACTAATTCCAGTAATCCTGGATGACAAAGAAATGGGCTCAAACTTTTCTATTTAAAAATGTCATAAAGATGTTTGTGCTCCTACTTGTAACACACTGACTCTTCATACAACAAGCACGTATTAAGTACTGATAGATCAAGTTCCATGATTATTAAAAAATTGCAATAATAAGCAGCATGTATCTCAACCTTAAGGAGAATTTGGCTACATGAGAAGGAAAGTAAGTATTGAAAGGTTTAAGATAACTCCTGGTTATTCTAGGTGTACACTGTCAAAATCAAATTGACTTCTCACATGTATTTCTAAAATTAATTAAAAATTTAATAAAAATTAATGAAAACTGAAAAGTTTTATAAATTGTAGCTAGAAAAAGTGTCAATACTACACATTTTATTAGCATGAGAGTAAGAGTTTCCAAATTATGCTAGTTTATATAAAGTGATTTTTACACCCAGATAAAATTTTACCACTCAATTTGTATGGATTAATTCATTCTATAAACTTCTTCAAGGGATTCTATTGTTAGTAATGCTTAAATTAATAAGTATATTCAAATACTCAAGTTTTTATACCAAATTCAATTGAAACTGTTATGCCTAAGATATTAGTGAAACTATTTCTTAAAATAAATATGGCATATAAAGGAACTATGTTGTGTTAAGAAACTTAAAAATTTATTTGGAACTAACTTTGAGAGACCCTCCAATTTATAAAATTTGATTGGATCATTTAATAGCAGAGCAATACTTTGAGGTTAGGAGAAACTTAATTCTTGTCTTCAAAGCCAAAAGGAGTTGGAAAATTCATCCTTTAAAGTAAAATAGACAGCACCATATGTTCCTCATTGAGTCCTATTGGTCAACAGAAAAGGTATTCATTTACTAAACATGAAAATATTCTAAAGTCTTGGTAGATAAAAATAAGTATTGATTACATTTTTTAAGACATATGAAGAAGTCATAATCACTCAATGTTGATATATACTGAGTTATTTATATAAATAATAGCAGTTACAAAATTAAATCAATCTTCTCCCTAGACTGTTTATTTTCTTTCCATTCTGTGAAAAGTGTGGACATCCTTATAATTTGAACGTTAACAAAAGAAAAAAAGCAAAGCATTTTTTACATAACAGATGTTTAAACATTTATCTTTAATAGCTTCCTTGCTATGCTGGGGGAATGCAAAACTATATGGCATGGCCCCTGTTCCTGAGTACTTACAAAGTCAAGAATGTAAGACAAATACA
>NW_012108864.1:135997-161820 GCF_000951045.1 Mandrillus leucophaeus
GTTAACAAAAGAAAAAAAGCAAAGCATTTTTTACATAACAGATGTTTAAACATTTATCTTTATTTTAAAATATCTTTATAAATCCATTTTGACCATTTTTATTTTTAACCTATACTGTTTTTAATCACAAATTTAATTCATGTGATTTTTATGTAATGTGTGTATTCATAAATTGTTACAATTATTCTTGTTAAAAAACTATGCTAAATAACATTGTAATAATCTGTTCAGAAATTACATGTTACAAGACAATATTTTGCTTTTAATATGTTTATAAAAGATTTAAAGTAAAAATACATTATTTAATTTCACATTTTTAAGAAATATATTTACTTTAACATGAACATTATTAGTTCAGGTTTCACATAAATTCTCATGACACTATTTAAAATTGTATTTCTACCATATTTTCATTCCATTGACCAAGTTCTGATATAGTTAAATCTTTTATCCTCCCTAAATTTATCATTAAGACCCTGACATTCAGATGACAAGTGATTTGCAGTGTGGTTTGTTTTTCATTGCCAATCACCAGGAGATTGAAAAAGATACCCATGCACTTCTCCATAAACACTTCTCTATAAATGCTACACTTTGTAGAGATGCTACCAGTAATGAGGCTGTGGCATTTTTTATTTTGTTTCTGAGAGTACCTCTTCTCTCTCACACCAACTGGATACTAAAGTACTAATGTAGCAATTAACATGCCCTGGTAAATAATTTTGAACATTTTCTAACTTCGAAAGAGGTTAGCATCCCCGTTCCCAGCAAAACTAATTTTTAAGTCACACCTTATATGCCGTGTAATAATCCAATATACTTTAAATGAAGTTGAACATGATTATAAATTTATATTCATTTTAGGAATTAGTTACGATACATGCTCAGCCTTGCAGTCTTCTGAAAATGAGTTCAGGAGAACCTGAAAAACCTCATAATAAATGTGCTGACCCAAATCTGTTCTTGAAAAAACAAATTATTGAAACACCTGAGGCATGGTGCTATTGAATTAATATTAGGTTCCAATATTATCATTTTCTGTATTTTATTAAACAAACTTTCAGAAATTATTAGAGTCTTTATAAATATTTCCAATTATTATTTTTACAGATTTGAATAATGATTTAAAGCTAAATATTTTTCTTTTTCTTTATGGACCTGGTTCTGTCTGGTTTTGTTTGATTACAAGAAAAAAAAAGTTATTTGTCTGATTCTTGGGAAAGTCACAAACAGCAATTGCCTATAGAGTGAGGTTGGAAGTGAAATCCATATGTAATGCCTCTGTCAGCAAAGACTTAGTAGAGAAGGGTTTATAATAAATATTCACATCTGCTGCTTTGGACACTCTAATCCATCCTAAGGATCTTTGCTGTGTCAGGCTTTGTTCTATATGAAGAAGCCCAGTAGTTATAAAGGTTTGCAAATAGGCTGTATTTATCATGGTTAGCTTTACTTTTATAACTTTTCTCTGTTTTAGAAGTATTCATGATGATTGGGGGTAAGATTTGTGATTAAATATTTCACTGTAGCTTTTATGGTGATATCATTCTAGAATTCTTATTATAAAATGGGCCAATGCTGTTTTCACAATATATCACTTACCTAAATCTGTCAAGGCGGCATCATTGATAACAATGCTATGCTGGCTGTGGAAAACATAATGGCTAAAAGCCCAGGCTCTGGACTCAAAGTGCTGTGATTAAATGCTAGCTCCTCCTATACCTAGGGTGTCATTGTGAGCAAGTTACTTCACTTTTCCAAGCCTCTATTTCTTCACCTACATAGAGGAGTTAATACTATTTTCTTTATCATTAGATTATTGTAAGGATCATACAGAATTATCCATATCAAGCACTAAATATGGTATCTATCACATTAAAAGAGTTTGATAAATTTTAAATGTTATTACTGGAACAATAATATGCCTTCTAAGTATGACTAAATAATCCCATGGATAGTAGTAATGTCATACTTATTTACACTAAGTACTGAGCTTATGTAAACATAGCCTGTTGTTTTACTTACCTCCAAGTCCCATGATAGTTTGTTACTGGACTTCCTTAATAAAAATATTAATTAAAATTGGATCCCTGATTTGTTTTCACTCTGAGGAAATAAGCCACTAAAAATATATGGTACAAAAATTATGCAAATACCCTGTGCTGTATTTAGCCATCTTATGTAACAAAAATTTATCAAAAGTTGAATTCTAAGCTAAAGTAAAAACTCCCAAGTCATTTTGAAATGGAAATATTTATTTCCACTTCAGCTTCAAAAAAAAAATTTGTTGAGTGCATGAGTATCACAATTTTTAAAGCAGGAATGTATATTGAGTTGTAAGTAATGATTAACATAATTATTATAAATAAGTTTAAAGAAGAATACAAATTTTAAAATACAAATTATCCATACATAGATATGTTTTTCCATAAATTTTGAAAGTTATGTCCTTTAAAACTTTTTAACATATAATTTGAAAAAGAAAGTTGCCCTGCATAGTTGCTTTCAATCTCATCTCCTCAAAATGCTTTATTAATCACAAATATAAAAGAATAGTAGGACATTTGATGAAATCTGCATATAAAGGATGTAGACAATTAGGCTCTGTCCCAATTTGAAAATTTCGTAATCTAATTATTGATGTGTCTTAATTTTGACTCAACTTATTTCTTATACCTACAGGAGCTACTTCATATTTAATAACTGACCCCTAACACAGAATAATTGAAAAAAATAGAATGCTTCGTTGCTTATAAACTGTGAACACTTGAAATAAAACTTTGATTCATTCTCTCTCCTCTGTCTCCCTCAGGTCGAGTTTTAGCTCAGGCAAGTGGCAATGGTGTTATTCATTTGCTAGATCTTAAATCTGGGGAGATTCACAAATTGATGGGCCACGAAAGCGAGGCACACACGGTTGTGTTTTCTCACGACGGGGAGATTCTGTTTTCTGGAGGCTCTGACGGCACAGTTCGAACGTGGTCTTGACTGTCAGCACATCCCGCTGCAGAGGGCATTCCCTTTAAGGCTTGAAAATGCTTCCTGTAGTCCCAAACCAGCAAATAACTGGTTAAATGTGCCAGCAGGTAACATTTACAGTCTGCTTTAAAACATGCTTTGCACATATATTTTAGTGCGCATACTGTTACTAATAAAAAAAAAAAAAACTTTATGCTCACCCATTTGTGTCGGGGTCTTTTTTCTGTCTCATTTTGATAAGAATTTAGAGACTCGGCATCTTTGCTAGGGATTTTGAAAGAAACAGCTTTACAATGACGCCTAATGACAGACTAGATGAATTACAGGAGATTGATTTTTAATGTTAGAGAACAAACTGCAGGAAAACCTGGCTACTTTTTTTTTTTTAAATCAGATCCAAGCTGCAGGAAGACCTGAAGTTTAATCATGCAACACCGGGGAAGTCTTTCTGCCACCAAAGGGTCAAATAGAATCGACAAGCATACGTTTTCACAGATTGTTTGACAATGATTATGCTTTATCTATTAATAATAATCGGGGACTGCAGATGGCTTAAATCGAAATGCAAGCCTCTTCTGGAACTTTCATCTCTGCAGTCCATCCAAGAATGCGTTAGGTGTAATTACAATTTTTTAGAAAAAAAAATTTAATTGTAATTTCAAAGCAAATAAGTATCTCGCACGTAGAATGTCTTTACCCCTCCTAATGCACGCATCCGCTGTATAAAGTGCGACTGCTTGTAGAGCACTCTAGCCTCGTCTAAAGCAGCTCGGGGATTTCAACAGAGCTGGGCTCAGAAGCCAGTTGTTGGCGCTGTCCGTGGTGCTGAGGAATTCCCGGCTGCCGGCAGAATGAGCTCCAAATCAGCAATCTGCAAACTGCTCTTACTGATGCAGAAACCCAGCTAAAGTTGCTCCTTTCCTTCACGTCCACAGTTAGTATTTTCCGGTGTGTAACAGGGGATTCAAGCAACATACTGTGGACGATGGTGATGGTATTGCCAGCGGAGTGGGCTTTAAGCTACAGCATGCTGTTGCTGTTTGTGATCCTCCGAGCCTAGCCAAATCACCTCTACTGCCGTAGCAAACACTGTGTAAGTGAACTCATGTGTGGAGGAGGCGTAATCAGCCGGGAAATTTCATAGAAGGATCTAAGAAAATGCTAAAAATAAGTTCAACATGATTCTGCTACTGGGGTCTGGATTTCTACAGGACCAGCATTGCTTCTTGCTTTGAATTCTGAAGACAGGTCGAAAGCAAATTTCTTATGTGTTTCTGCTGTGTTTCTTTCTGGAAGGGCGGGAGACTGCTTCTTTACTGTGTTTTGAAATGGGAGGTAGAAAGAATGGATTGCCTTTAATTCATGCCTAAAAATGTATTCTTTGGGTAATTAAAGAGGAACTGCTTTCTTAAAACATAGCTGACCTTTTAGTTCATTTTGGGCTGTGACCCCTACCACCACCATTAACCTCCAGAGTGATTAGGTAAGTGTATCTTATGACATGAGTTATGTTTGTTTTCTCAAAGAAATAGATGCAGTCATTTTAAATCATATGTAGCAATATGGGGAGGGGGGAAAGTTAAGCTGAGAAGTGATTCTCAGTTTAGCAGTGTTTGCTTGCTTTATAAAAATCTTCAGATAAACATTATATTTGATTTATCCCATGTTTCTTCTGTTAAATAAATAGTATCTTAAATTGTACTAGGGCAGCTCAATTATGAAGGCTTTTTAAAAAAATAGCCTAAGAACTTTGTTATATTGAAAATAAAATCTTGTTTTTTTACCATGCAGATTTTAAGATATATTTCATATAATAAAAACATCTTTAATGTTTGTATAAAGTAGATATTACATTCCTATTTTTACCTCTAAGTTTACATTTACCATAACCTAACACATTAATGCCTACCTGTGGCTTACAAAGAGATCATTCTCTGTCTATGTCCCTTTGAAGCAGAATCATATGTGTATTTTATATGGCTTATCTTGCATGTGTTGACAGATATTGCTGGAATATTATAAGGAAGCACAGTAGCTTTCTTTTCCTCCAAGATAAACTTTCTAAATATGTGATGTATAAATGCTTGCTTTAATTAGTAAATTATATTTATGCTTTTTCAGAAGCTTCTGTTATGTTTGTTATCTCTGTAGTAATTTGAGAGAAAAAAATGCTTTGTCAAAGGGAGCTTCCAGATTCTCAAGTAGAATTATAGGTTTGCATTTTCTTGTTCTGTCATGACTCATTATTTTTGACATATTTTATAAGAAATCATCAGCTTTATTACCTACCCAAAGGGAATTCTAATATCAGAGGATATCAGAGGAATTCTAATATCAGCTTTCTCTGGAAAGAGGGCATACTACCTTCCATTTTACTATTATAGAATTTGCATGTCTACCTTAAAATGCAAATATAATAGTTTATGAAGTTTCCTAATGTCATCTTTATCTTAAGTTATCATCTGTATATGTTAGACTGAAAAGAGATGATTTATCATTGCTCTTAATATAATCTGAAAATAAACAAATGTATAACATTTATAGCTGACCTGAAAATGTCCTATATACAATCTTAGTGATATTGGCATTAAGCCAATAGCATTTAAATAAACAAATGAGCTATTTGACAATACTTTTTCTTATTTATTACTCCCTAAACTCACAGTTTCCCCAAAGCCTCTGTGTGAGTTAGTTATTCTAAATATTTAAATAAGAGCCCACTCCCAACACTTCACATCAAGCACCAATACTAAGTGGAGTTTACAAGAGTCAGTGTCACCAAATTAGTAAGGCATATTTTCTATGAATGGTTAACACTTAATTACTGTTTTAAGCAACTTCCATAAATAATTTTATGCTGGCATCTTTGTGCAGATTGCATACATGCAAATATTTCTGACATTTCAAGAGTTATCTTTTCAAGATCTCATAAACTGTATTTATATTATATTGAAATATTTAATTTAAACAAATTACATATATACTAGATTCAAGTTACTGTGAAATAAATTTATAGATAGATCTTTCCTGCCCACTAGGAGCTTACTTCCTGTGTAAAATAATGTGGACAATAATACAAATAAATTTGTTTTTAACAAATTATTTTAAGCACATGGAATTCTCTTGTATTATTATTTCAAATTTTCTTAACCACCATGGGATAGTTTTGTTGTTATCAACTATATTTCAAAAATCCAGATTCATGTTCACTGAAACAGGTAACTGATGTGGATACCACTGTTGTTCTTTAATTATAGGCATAAATAAGTAGGAAATCCTTTATAGCAGCTCCATCCTAAATATAATTTATATTCAACTGTTGGTTTATTCTCTTTCCTTTAGAATTAGATTTTTTCGCACTAATCTCTTGAGTTGACACAGATAATTATAACATATGTTCCATCACTGACTAGTCCAGTTTAAAGAATAATAGAAAATGTGAGTTCAAATATTCTTGAGCTATTTATAAGTGATTCCTTGTAATCACCTTTTGGGGCTCAGTAAAACCATTTCTTTGCAATTTAGACAAAGCCAGACCTTTGAAATTCAGAAGGAATATTCAAGCTGAAGGTTCGTATATAAAATAATCCAAAAGGACAAATTTTAATGCAAAGTATCAACTCTCCAAACCTCACAATATGGCATAGATAGTTGCATCAACTTAGTCTATTTGAGGCCTTAGTATCTTTAAATTGATCCCAAACAGTTTAAGAGCATGGGCTTAAATGAATCTATCTTCATTTTGTATATGTCAAATTATTCTTTTTAAATATTTATTTTCAGCCTACCCCTCTTGTATTCCCATGGAAGGAGCTGAGTGTATTTAATATTAGGAGTACATCCAGAAGTCTTTGAAGAGGGGGATGGCTCTTCATATTCATGAAGCTTGCATACTTCTGTTGGTCATCCCTGGATTGGTCACCTCTGCTGCTATCAGTCATGAAGACTATCCTGCTGATGAAGGTGACCAGATCTCCAGTAATGACAATCTGATCTTTGATGACTATCGAGGGAAAGGGTGTGTCGATGACAGCGGCTTTGTATACAAGTTGGGAGAACGATTTTTCCCCGGGCATTCCAACTGTCCGTGTGTCTGTGCTCTAGATGGACCTGTTTGCGACCAACCAGAATGCCCTAAAATTCACCCAAAGTGTACTAAAGTGGAACACAATGGATGCTGTCCTGAGTGCAAAGAAGTAAAAAACTTCTGTGAATATCACGGGAAAAATTACAAAATCTTGGAGGAATTTAAGGTATGCGTTACCCTCCATACTTATTGAATATCAACTTTTCATACCACGTGCTTAGTATATTGCTACATTAAATTCAGAGTTGAAAAAATGTACTTTTAAATTTCCCTTTAAATTACAGCAATTTGATTCTAATTACCATAAGTAGCACCATGGTCAACAAATGGCCAATTGATTTGTTGATCGTATTAAGTTTCACAATAACCTTTATTTGTTTCCCAGAAGTATCTGGGGCATACCTAACACCTTTTATTTTTGCCCTTAAACGTTTCTTCTCTGTTATTACAAAAATGTTTTCTGAGGGGAACAATTTTGTGTATAGTGTGTCTCCTAAATTTTTAAATTGTGTCAGTTGTGTGTGTGTGTGTTGCTTATTAGCCTATATTTGAAGTCATTTAACAATATAGTCTAGAATTATTTGTTTATTGTGTGGAAAAGCTGCAGAGATACACTTCTTAGCTGTGGTCCTCATATCAAGAAAATGCGTTGGGCCTACTTATTGTCAAGCAAGATTCCCGTTCTGTTCTCTGCTCGCTGGATTTTTTGCTTACAGGATTCCACAGAGAACTGAATTTTTATCACAATCCAGGTAAAGAGTAGTAAAAAAGACTGTAATTTTTTTCAGCCTACATGGTATTTTTTAGTTTTTCTTTTATGCTTGTGTCATATTTTCAAAGTAGCTTAGAGTTCATTTTTATCCCTTATTGGACTTTCTTTTCTCCAATGGGTAGTTTTAATTGGGATATCCTACAAGCGTGATCTGAACTCTGAAGGTATGAATACATGAAAAATGTCCACCTTAAGTGTAATGGCAGTTTGTGCCTGGAGTGTCTGTCATACTGGTGACTTTATACAAAATGTTCCCATTTCATCTAACCAAGTTCTGTGACAAGTGCTCAGAACCTTAGAGGTAAAAGTAGATACAGCTGGTTTTCAGTGTGGGTGTTTATGTATGAGAGAAGACATTTCCATTACTAACACTGACCCAACTTCTCTCACCACAAGAGTCAAATGGTGCCAGAAATCAGTATGTAGAAAAAAGGTCTCAACTGATCATCATTAGCGTAATCTGTGTATTCATAGTTAATTGTATTTGATTCATTATTAACCAGGAATGAACCAGGTTATGTGTTCAAGCCAGTTCTGATTTACCCAAGAATACCCAGTCATAGAAAAGAGTTCCTTAGGACAAAAGGGAAATTTTAATTATGACATTCGACTTTCTTAGATGTGTTATTCTCAACTTTTGTCTGTCGTGTATTATTTTATTGCACAAAATTAAGAAGTAAAAACATGAGAGTCTAGTAAAAGTATCATTGTTGACACCAAATAATAGTTGAGAGTATAGTACATTTATTAATGGTTTTATATCTCTAAAATATTGTATATACTTTGACATTACCTATTTTTAATTTCATCTTAATGGAAGTAAGTAGAAGTACTCAACACATTTGATTCTAGGCATGGTTCTATAGTCGTATCACCCTTTTCTAACATGCGTTTATATCTAGAGTAGAATACAAAAAGGTATTGTAGGAACAGCATTTCATAACTAGCACAAATAAAAATATAAGTTTCTGAGATTTATATAATTTGGTAATCCATATTTAATGAAGAAAAAAGATTGTCTAATTAACTATTAAAATGCTATAGTTTTCCCTCTATTTATTAGATTTCACTACAAAGGTATAGCTATGTTACCATGTCAAACAATATAGAGATATTTAAAGAAAAAGTTAATAATTTCTGTACCCCTTCTAGTTATAACCCTACTATAATCTAATTAATCCCTACTACTTCTTTCCTAATGTATGATCCATTAATATGCACAGCTTTTTCGCCTTGCTTTTTGTGTCATAAAATTTTTGATGTGATTTTTTAAATAATAGATATCACTTTTTTTAACAAGAAATTTGAGTCATAAAGAGCTTTAGAGACTATATAGGGCAAATATACAAGAATGAGAAACTGAGACCAGTTTTGGATAAATTACGTATCCAAAACTGTCAAGTTATTTACCTTAATTCTAAATGCTGCTATTCTAACAATACTATATGATCTCTCAAAGCACTTTGTCACTAAGGTCAGATAGACCTGGATTCGAATCCCGAATTCATCACTTGGATATAAATTTTTGAATGGAGTTCTTAAACTTTTTGATCCACAGTGGTATTGACTATAAAATAGCCATTGTAATAATCACTTCCCTTGAAAGGAGAGGTTGGAAATTCTTAATAACATATAATTTCTCTAAAGTCACTAACCTTGTGATGACGGGTACAAAATAGGTATTAAATAAATGGTTGTCCCCTCCTTCTTAACTCTAATATCCAGGGATTTACTCTAAATTCTAAATTCCTCTATGGCTTTGCCTACATTTTATAATGAAAGTTTAACTTTAAAAGACTTTCAAATGAAGAATTCTAATACCTTTTTAAAATGCTCTACTTATCCATATGAACCATATAACTCTAAGTAAATATTAGCCATAATCTGTCACCTTGATTCTCTTCCAACTCAGCTTGCAAGGAACAAGTCATTAATTATTAAAGATGCATAAAACTTTCATATAATAATGTTGATATGTTAATTAGAGAGGTTGTGTTATGAGATTTTACATTTAATATATTCATCCAACAAGCATTTATCAGACTGTTCAATAGATAAGATACTATAGACATACTTACATTTTAAAGTAGGATATCTAGAAACCAAAATCTCTGCTCACAAGAAAGACATGATCAATGTGAAGAGAGAAGGGGAAAAAGCAGGTAAAAAGTTAAGTATATTATTATAAAATCCCAATGTAACTCCCAAGAGATTGTGATGTCAGAAGCTTATCAACATAGTATGAGGCTAGGTTAAGCAAGAGACTTGTCTTCAGGATGCTCACCCTATACACCTTGTAGAGTTGCCTGTTCTTCCAGAAGTACTTGAAATTGATCTGGGGAGACAGAAACTCCAAGGAGGAACTGCTGGAGCAAATTCAGAGACTGGGATGAATACAATGTGCAAAGAGGAGGGAGATGAGTATAATTGGAAACTAGCTATGACTAAAATGCTATCCTAGTAAGAGGTAACTTCAGGTATGTGTCGGTGGACAGTGGATGGAAGGGCCTTGAATGCTGGGCCAAAATATTTAGATTCATCTGAAGAATAACAGGATATAAAGTGCAGATTGTTCTGCACATAGATGACCTAGTTATACATAAATAAAAACGAATGCCCTATATCCAAGCACAGAATTGAATAGAAGTAAAGGGAAATCAATAGTGGAGGAAGGAAGTCTGTTGCAGAAAAAAAGAGAATGAGGTGCATAAGGACAAAGACATTCAGGACAGTTTTCAGGGTAAAATCTAATTTCCCTACTGTAGCCTAGATTCTACTCATCAACCTCTCCAAATCCCTCAAACTCTTGGTGACTTTTCTTCCCTGTGTGTTTGCACTGCTGTTCCACAGTGTGGAACACTTTTTCAATGTTGCTCCCTGTTTAAATCCTACTGGACCACTTCGAGGCTCCATTTAAATCTCACCTCAACTGGAAACCCCTCTCTGTCTGTCCTACCTCTTATCTGCCACACTGTATCACTCCTTCCATATGTTCCCACGGCCTGCTGTACACACCATCATTACAAGAACAGTAGCTGTTGTCTGATACTGTGAAGAGCTTTATGTATATTATAACACATTTTATAATAACAGTGTGAGAATTATACTTTTATTAGCACTGTTTTACAGATAAGAAAACTGAAGCAGCAGAGTGTAAGTAACTTGTCCAAGACCATACAGCTGGAAAGAGGAAAAAGTAGGACTCCAAGCCAGGCAGCTTGGCTGCAGAATCTAAGCTCCTCACCACTTCTACTGTTCTATCCCACAGCAATAATGTAATACATCACACTGCAATAATATTAAATCATATGAAATATAATGTGAAATAATATCATGTGAAACCACTTGTCTCTTCCCTTAGTCATTGAACCCTTTGAGGCTAGGGACACTGTTTTCTTTTTTCTTTTCCCTTCTGTTCCCAACACCATATGAGCTACGTAACAGTCATTCAACACATTTTCTGATGAGTAGCATACCAGGTCAAATTGTAATCGAACTTACAGGATAAAGAACTTAGAATTTCTTTAGAATGCTTTAGTTTCTGTTTATGTGTTGATCTCTTCATTTTAATTAAAGAAGCACTGAAAGTTGAGATGAAAAATACTCTTTGGGCAGTTAAAATGGCACACATTGTTCTCTTATGATAAGAGTGCCTATTTTCATCCTGACTTTACTTTCTTCCTCGCTTGACCCCTTCCTCACCAAGGGTTGTCTTGGATTCTGTCTCCATCCCAGCATCGCAATGACTACCCAGTGTTTTAACTGTATTTTCTCACCCGGTGCAGTTGCAAATCATAGGTCACATTTCAATATTTTCTGATCACCAAATTCAAATGTAAATTGATCCACTTGTGTCACCTGATAGGAAAACTAATGTCATTTATAAAGGTTGTGGGGTTTTTATTTCATTTACTGATGCAAGCTTTGAAAATGAATTTCTCTCTACTGTTTTTGAAAACTCTAAATTCTCCGGTGTTCTGGTAATATTGTATTAAGATAAAGGTCACTGTATAGTAGGTTCTCTCATCTTTCTTTTATGTGCACCCGGGCGATATGACACTGGAACCTACTTTTTGAGAAATAAAGCATATCAATAATAAATTATAATAGCAGTTTCTATCAGAAAAAGTTCATTGGAAATGTAGGCTTAACTATCTTATGCTGAGTTTCTCAAAGGAAGAATTTATTTTGCTCAGTATTTTTATAACTCTGATTCTGCTAGAATTAGCCTTTTTGACTATTTCCTTATACTTTAGAACTTGTACTGATTTAGTTGTAGGTCATACAGTGAAGGTTATACTACATGCAGCTGAAAGAATTCTCTCAGCTTTTGCATAGCTTGTTTTATTTTAAAGTGATTTTCTGCAGTCAATTCCCAGTGTCCCTAATTTAGGATTTGGATTTACCCAAGACCAGCTCTTCCCTGCTGACACTGACCTTTCTGTTTTTCCCACTATGGGCCAAAGACAGTGAACCAGGTCTCTGAATTGTATATTTGAAAGGTGCAGTGTGAATATTTTTTGAAGTCGAACATCTCATGGGTTTGTTATTGCTTTTATAAAAATGAGCATGTTTTCATGACACCAAGTCTTTGCCCTGAATTTTACACTTAATATTTAAATCTCAAGAGACTAAAAGGCGACCAGCCTGGCCAACATGGTGAAACCCTGCCTCTACTAAAAATACAAAAATTAGCCGGGCATGTTGGCAGGCACCTGTGTAGTCTCCTCGGGAGGCTGAGGCAGGAGAATTGCTTGAACCCGGGAGGCAGAGGCTGCAGTGAGCAGAGATTACGCCACTGCACTCCAGCCTCGGCAAGAGAAGGAGACTCCGTTTCAAAAAGAAACAAAAGAAAAAAGAAAATTAAGCAGTGGGATTATTTTTCCAAATCATTACACTCATAAAAAATGTTGATGCCAATATGGATTTAGAATTGATTTGCCCTTTAATGGGTATATTCACACAGAGATAAAATTTTCAACTTTCTCATTAATAGGTGCTACATCATTAATGTCCAATATTGTGAAATTAAATCTGTGAAAACGTTTGAGTGGGAAGAATTTTGGAATTCAGGTTTGGAAGAGTCATTTGATGTCTAGTTGTTTTTTTAATATGGAGAAGAAAATGGAAGGCAACATGTTCTAGGAGCTGAGGACCAGATTTATGAAAGAACAGGGAAAAACAGAGGCTGTAGAGATATCTCAGTTGAGGGGACTAACAGGTAGGTAACACTTCGCACAGCACACTTCACTTTCCTCTACCCACTTACCCACCTGCCATTTCTGTCTATGGAAAGCACAGGAACTAAGTCAGATGTTTACACAAGGCAATGGAGTAGAAAAAGCATATTTTTGAAGTATGAAGCCTGTATTTGTTTTAATAACAGAGAAATCAGTGGATTATGAGAATATAGGTGCAGTTTTTAAAGAATTTTATACAAAAGAGTTTTCACTTCTCAACAAATGGGTAGTAGAGTCACCAGTGGCATTTTTAAGATATTATCCCAAGAAAGAACTAGAAAGCATCATGATTTTATGCGGCAAAGATAATTGGGGATCTTTGTAAAGAGGTTGAGAAGATTAATTCCATAATTATTGGCTCTGCAAAATGCAGTTTCTGTTTTGCAGAGCATGTTGTGGCTTTTAACATTAAAATGGCTTTGAGTGAGTTAAAAGGAATGCCTTCCCCTTTCAAGTTACTACAAAATAACAGTGATTGAGACCTTACTGTTGCTTATCTGAGGCTTAGCCTCAGCATGCAGAATGAGTGGGTTCAAAGTGGATAGTCTCAAAGGGGGATTCCCATCTTTGTAAGTAACTGGGGAACCTTTAGTTAATTTTTATACTCTCTGAGTGATTTCATTTCAGAGATTAGAAGTCAATTTCATTTTTAAAATTTATAATGTTCATTGCACACTTTGTGCCCTCACAAAAGTACACAAAGTTTTTTGCACTCACAGAAGTACATGACAGCTAGGAAAAAAACCAAATTTTAAAAATAATTTTTTAAAAAAATTCCATTGATAATTGAGTGTTATCCTTTTCATATTAAGTAATTTCTAAAATAGAGTAGAATTATAAGAATAAATGGCTTCCAAATTAATTCCCAAAGGAGTGCATTAGCTCATTTACAGTCAGAATTACAGTCTCTTACTTTACATTTTAAGAGAATTGATGGTCAACTAGCCCTTTCACTAGTTATACATAGGAGCAGTTTTTCATACTCACTTACCAATATTTATTGCTGTCCTTCATATTGAAAGATGCCACTGTTAATGGTGATAACTGTGTGACAAGCATGACTACCAAGATTTGTGACTGGGCTTCTGCGCCCTGTGCACATTGGGAGATCAGCGTTGATTTGCAGCCACATCTGAGATTTGCAGAGCTTGTCACTGTTAGTGACTTCCCCAGACTTGAGGTCAGTCATCAGTAGTTTACAGACATGATTGCCCATTCCTTACTGACTCACCAATATTGAGAGAAGATGAAGCTGGAAAAAAGAATGACCTGGTAGTCTCCCTTCCAAATTTTAACTCCAACTGTACAAGGTTTTGGATATGTCAAAAAAAAAAAAAATGCCTATTTTTAATTGTTTTTCCTCACCAAAAGACAGAATTGGTTAATAGGGTGATATGAACAAGCATATTTTTTTTCTATTTCCTACATCTTATTTCATAACACAGGCCTACATATCTTTGGCAAATTTTGCAGATTAATTTATAATCTATATAATCTAGATTTGAATTGCTCCATACACGCATTAATTTGGGGGTGTGTGTGTGTGTGTGTGTGTGTGTGTTAAACTGGAGGGAGCAAGTGTGTTCTTCCTTTAAGAAAATCTTATTTTAAGAGTATTTAAATCTTTTGTTCCTACTTCTTAATCACCATGAACATATCTTCACTTTGTTTTGTTATGCTGCATCTTGATTTATACATCAGGCAGTGTGTTTTATGAAAGACAGCACAAGAAAAACCTATCGGTGTATTTTTTAGTTGTCTTTTAGGGAAGCGTTTGAAATAAATAACTAAGAGGAGAATTGAAGTGATCAATGTCTTTGCTTTCTCAAACAATAGGCATTATTAATGGGGAACTGGCTTATTTTAGAGTCTATACTTTGGGTTTTATCATCACTACTGATTAGCATCAGTAATTTCAGTCTAACACACTTTCATTGTTGATTTCCTTGCCTCTAGCCTGCTGTAGAGCATATCACAATAAAGCCATCTTTGCAAAGATTTAATGACATCATGGAAAGAGTGAATAAAGTACTAAAGTGACAAGAAAGATCATTCAGTTCCTGAAAAAGTTTTCAGATGACATTATTCTATGGCTGTATAAAGTTGTCTGCAGTGTATAAACATGCACTGAACACAACTCTTAATTTTCCCGTTATGTCACATAACCATGAACAAAACTTGATATACTTTTATTCTATCTATAGAATTGATACAATAATGAGACCATATATGTCTTATGAAGAATAAGTAGTATTGAAGATTTGAAGATTATAGTATTACATATCAATTTATAACAATTACCACTGCCAAAAGGTTTTTTTTTAATTAAACATTATTGGGTTGGGATTTTGAAGTAATTTTTGTTTTAGTATTTGCCTTTCACTACCATTGTTATATCTTGGTTTGGGATTTTATTTCTAGTACCTGCGTTTATATAAATTTTTCTGTTTGTATAAGGCAGGCATTATAGTTTCTTTCTTATAGTCTAGGTCCTTTCTACTTTTGAGCACTGACCATAGAATATTAGATGTGAAATAGCACTTTGAAATTATTTTATCTAACTCCGTTATTTTAGAGGTGATAAAAGACTAACAGAAACTTAGTGATAACACTGTAATGGCACAGCTCATTATTTGCAAAGGCAATATTAATATATCACTTTTCTGTGATCTTTTTTCTACATTTTACTACCTTCAGGTTTAACAGAAAAATGCCAGTGCATTGCATCTTCTTTTCCAATAAATATGTTGGATGCAATGATTTATCTCAGCCAATTGTCTATAGAAATGTGATATGAAGACCTATCACCATGACAACACAGAGTTACAAGTAGACAAGAACAATAAAATATTGGCACATCAGAAATCAGTCTTTGATACAGACTGAGTACAATTTGTGAAACTAGCCTAAGTTTCCAAAGGCTGTAATAAAAATGGGGCCCATTGTCTAAAACAGAAAAATTATGTAATTAAACCAAATAATATAAGCCAAAATAAAATTAAAATATATTACATTAAACATTATCTATTTATTTTCACTGAGACTACTTTATACTTGGATGTAACAAAGGAGCAAAATTAGCTGTACTTACTCATATATTTTGATGGTTTTAGAAAATGAAGACCCATTTTTTTTTTCACTTAGCAAACTCTCACCTCTCACTAGATGGCAGGAATGGAGTGTGCAAAATAGATGGCATATGCAGAAATCTCTAATTCTGTGGCATTAGAACAACAACAACAAAAATCTCTAAACTGACTGATGATCAATATCATCTAAGGAAGGAATGTTGCAAAAATTCAAATTCCTTCAACTTTCCATCTCAAATTCCAATTTAAATCATTTAAATCTATGTCATTCTAAAGGTTCTGAGATTATTATAATTCTCAGCAGGATTTAGGAATCACTGCTTTAATTCAGCCTTTTCTAGACTGTTTTCTAAGGAATACTAGAATCTTGTGTGATTCTTCACAAGGATTTCAATTATTTTTCATGGTCAAATAAATTTGAGAAATGATACATCCTTTAACCTCTCTTGGAAATGAGCAGTACACGTTAGTATACTGAGACTACTCGAGCATATTGGAAAGTAGGTTTGTTTGAGAGTTAGTCTGTAGAGTTCAACAGCTGAGAGCTCAAAAGTGTGGTGAAAATTGGATTTTAAAGCAGATCCTACCACTTACCAGCCAACTGACCTAGGATATACTACTTTACCTCCTTATGTCTCCATGTACACATCTAAAAGAGAGATCATAGTAGACAGTACTTGGCATACACCACGTGATTTATAAAAACTACCTGACATTTTTACTACTATTAGTATTAATACTAAACTATATTTAATCCAGAATTTCACAAATTTATGTGACAGTAGAACACTTTTTTTTCTCAGAACATTTATTAACATCTTAAAGTTCACAAAAGTTCAATGAAACACAGTTTAAGAAATATTTTGCTAATGATTCAAGATAGGCTAATTCCTTTATTTGATTTTTATGGGCAGTTAATGATGAAAATCTATTTTTTTCTTAGCTTATCTTTTAGTATTTTTTTTTTAGTTCCCAAAATTGTATTTAATGTGATTATTTATGGAAATTTATTAATTTGTGTTACAAAAAACAAGTTATTTGAAAATGGCTTTTTAAAAAATAGTGGTAATATCAATTACAAATAATGGATTATCTAAGACAAGGGTCAACACACTATGCTCCATGAGCCAGATCCAGTTCACAATCCACTTTATTAATAAAGCTTTATTAAAACACAACCATGCTAATTCACCACATATTGTCTATGGTTGCTTTTAGAATGTTCCAGGCACTGTATGACCCACAAAATCTAAAATATTTACTATTTGACCTTCTATAGAAAAGGTTTGCTGATCCTTGCCTAATCTAAAATCAGATATTCTTCCCTTTCTACTTCTCTCAAACTGTGCTGTCACCAAATCCTTCTAACTTGCACTCTTGAAGGTTACAGTCATTTGGGTACTGGTGGTTATCAGTTCTCTTTCGGCAGTGCGTGGTCTCAGGGATCTCTTTTCACACAAGTAAATTTCAAAAAGTCTGTAGATTTGCCTATTTTAAATGTATACATATTTAACAGCAGGCATGTTAAGTCCTATTTCTCTGCATTCCTGACTCAGAAAAGTATAGCTTTGCTTTTTGCACTGATGTGTTATAACTTAATAATTTTCCATTTTCTGAAAATTCTCAAATAAAACAGATAAAGATTAACTTTTTATCTTTTTTATATCCCATGTGTTCTCTTTTGATAAGTCAAAAAGTTGTCTTTAATATAATAGATATACTCAGGATTATATTAAGTGAAAACATGCATACATTATTTCTGCTTACTTAGGTACTCAGTCCATTACTACATTTTTAAAATCAGCTTACATAGACAATCCATAGTTTGATCCCATTAAATAAATATCCCTTTCATATAGAGAAGCGGTAGATCTTGTGGGCTGTACCAAAATACGGAAGACAGAAATCTGACCCTCAAGGTGCTCCTAGGGTATCTAAAGGAAAAATACAGGTGCCACTGATGATAAGTGGTTTGTGATGACTGCTCTAGGAACTCAGATGAAGAAAGAATTCAGACTGGGCACGGTGGCTCACCCCTGTAAAACCAGCACTTTGGGAGGCTGAGGCAAGCAGATCACCTGAGGTCAGGAGTTCAAGACCAGCCTGGCCAACATAGTGAAACCCCGTCTCTACTGAAAACACAAAGATTAGCCTGGCATGATGGTGGGTGCCTATAGTCCCAGCTACTTGGCAGGCTGAGGTAGGAGAATCACTTGAACCCCTGAGGCGGAAGTTTCAGTGAGCCGAGTTCCAGCCATTGCACTCCAGCCTGGTTGACAGAGCGAGACTTTCTCCCAAAAAAAAAAAAAAAAAAAAGTAATTCAGTCTTAAGAACTAAAGGAAGATAGCTAAGAGTGGGGGTTTCAATGCATTAAAAGTAGTTTAGACAAAATTGGAAAGTTTGCAAACATAAAGGCAAAGCTTAGAGAAACGGTGTCAACCTGAGTGACAAGAGCATAGGGTATAGAGAGTTAGAGAGAAATAAGAGTGAGGCGGGAGCATGGGACCAGTTCACAGCATGAATGCTAGGCTAAGGAGCTTGGGTCAAAGTCTGAACTGAGTAGACAGCCACCAAAGGGCTTAGATCAAAGAAGCACCAAAACTAGATTTGTGCCTGAAACAAATACCAATAATAGTTGGCAATTTCATTAAGTATGTTGCACATGCATTTCCTTATTAAATTATTGAATCCTAAAATATTTTTACTCCCATTTCACAAATGAGAAAACTGAGATTCAGAGAAATTTGTGCTTTTGTCTTTGTCTTATAAATGGAGATATCAAACTTGACAGATCAAGAAAGGTCTTCTAACTCTAACTCTGGTGTTTTCTCTCATATCTTATCAGCTTTGATTAATTCACTATGAACATTAGGCTAGTAATGTGGTAGAGATACTGTAGTTTTCATTTTGGGTGTATATATTTCCTGTATTGTTGAATGTGTTCAATTATAAGTCTATTTCATGTTTAGTCCCCTCTTTTTCACAGAAATGTGGCACATTGCTAACATAAGGAAAATTCTTTTCCTGCTCCAGATTTACAGGGCTTGATTGGTTTCATTTTAAAAAGCTCCCACTGTCAAAAGAAGTATGCTTCCAAGGCACATTCCTATCCATTTAAAAAACAAACTGCATTCTGAATGCAGTGAGGATTGGCCAGGATTATTTTTGCCAATTTAGAGATTAAAAACACAATTCTAAATCAGTGAAATACAAATTTTTAAAAAAGAAAATACAAAACTTGTTAATGATTCTTGCAGTCTTAGAAATGCAGACTTCTGCCATTGTAAAAACTCATGATGATTACCAAATGAACTCATGTTTTATAGTGAGAGAAGAGCCACAGCTCTCTAATACTTCACTTACTTTCACTGCATGTTAGCTTTATTGCTCTCTCCTAAATATGACAGAGAAAAAAATAAAATTGTTCAGTGTAACTTTAATTTTCCCCCAACATTAAAAATAAAATCCTGCTAAAATCGCAAACCTTTGACTGCTGAGATGTAGAAAGCTTCATTAGAGACAAAAAGGAGAATCAGAGAATTTTTCTTTTGTTAATGAGACTCTAGGACATTCACATTGAAACTAAAAGATACTTAAATCAAGACTCCAAAAACTGTGAGCTAAAGTTACCCTGTTAAAAATCTGTTTTTGGCAAGATTCTGATTAAAGATTGAAGTTTCATCTCTGTAAATAAGAATCTAATTAACTATCTAAAAATACTGTCCAATGCCATTCTCAATCGAACCTCAATTTGAGTGCAAACATTGCTGTGTTTTAGAGATGTAACACAGATTGCTTTCAAAACTCTGAAAGATGTACAATTGTCCCTAGGTATCCGCAGAGGATTGGCTCCAAATCCTCTCCAATACCAAAATCTGCAAATACTCTGTAAAACTGTAAGATACAAATTTCTTACATAAAATGGATTAGTATTTGCATATAGCCTATGCACATTCTCCCACACACTTTATTTCTAGATTACTTATAATTTCAAATACAACATAAATGCTATGTGATAGTTTGTTATACTGTATTGTTTAGTAATAATGGTAAGAAAAATAGTCTGTAAATGTTTAGTACAGACAACCATCCATTTCCTCTCCAATACAGTATTTTTGATTCACAGTGGGTTGAATCCATGCATATGAAACCCATGGATATGAAGGGCTGACTGTATCTTTTACAAATTCAACATTTCAAATAATTCATAATGAATATCATTATGCCATAATAAAAATAAGTTATAACTAATATGCTCCCTTGAGGAATACAGAGCCATTGCAAATGGACAGAGTGGGGAAGGAAACTCTGTTGAAGTTGAAAGCTATGATGGCAATCATAGTCATGTAATCAATGCCGCATCATTTACATGCGCTTTCACGTATTATATCATTTAGTCTCAAAACAATGCAATGAGAAAACTAGAATACTCTTAATATTATATTAACTCCATCTTGCAAATGAAAAACCCAGGCTCAAGAGGTTTAAGTAACCTGTCCAAGGTAGAACACCAAGTAGCATTTCATGCCAGGATTTCAGCTACAAATGTGCTTATTTCACGTTATCATATAGCCAAGTTCCACTGGGTAATAGCACTAACAATTTTTATACATAGTTACAAAATCATCCCTGCTTCTGCCATACCTTGTCCCAAAGTTATACACTAAAGCAGAGAGGTTTATCAAGAAAGTACTCAGTCAAGACTTTTTAAATTAAAATGTGCTTTCATGTTACTGCCTATAAGCCATCTCAATATATTTTTGTGGAGTGAGGTAAGTTACAAACTAAGCATCAAATAATGAACTATCAAATTCAGTAGAAAATTACTGTTTGGACTTTAAAAATTAGAAATATATTTCAATACCAGCAGTTATAAAGCACTTATTATTATATTTTACTCTTTCTTCATAACCTGTCAAAGTATGACATCAGCAAATAGTAAATGAAGAAAAAATTCCAATTTTTAGAAAATCTTTGCACAGAGACAGTGGCAAAAAAAAAAGGGGGGGGGGAGTTCCTGAGAAATAATCTGATGGACACTTCCAATACAAATGGGTTTCGTTGTTCCAGGGTGATAACTCCCATCCCTTAGACCCTAAAAGGCCTTGAATTCACTGTCATCCACACACTTTTAACAGGCTGTTATGGCTCTTTCTCTTTTCTGTTATCACTTCCTTTCAGTGTTTTCTGAAGAATAGGCCAGGTCGTATTCATCTCCTATGATTCTTTCAGGCTGTAGAATTCTCACAGTGATGTACTCTTCCCCAACCATATGTGACCTTGTTTTATTGCTGTTGTAGGTGACTGATTCTTTGTCTGATATCAAAAATCTCTCCTTTCCAGTATCAAGAGAAAAGTTTTGAAGTTATACAGTTGCTCACTTTTTTCCTGTTGCATAAATGGGTGATAAATGTAGCACCTTTAGCAGGAAAATACATGGGTTCTGATGACAGTACTCAGTTGCATTGTCAAGAATGCTTTTTGTACCAAAGCCAACTGTCAATCCAGCTTGTCAGTGAAGGACTAAGGACTGCTGCTTTTCCAGAGTATTTCAGAAGTATATGTGTGATCATCAAAACCTTGATTTTATATTAAATCCTCAAGTTTTTGTCTATATGTTTGGGCCCTCCTTTGATGATCATAAAGGCAGCTAAATTATCTTTTTCCTCTCTTAAATATACCTTGGTATTTCCTTGATAAGTATACTGTGCCTACTTTAAAAAAAAATTCTTTGATTGCAAATAAAGAGATATTGTTGCTTACCTTCTCCTTACCTACATTTTTTTAAATTTACATTTATATGTTTTCTTCATATTTCGGAAGAAGCTGCATTTTATTGTCATGAGACTCCTTGAAAATTTTGAGGAAAAATATTGGTTCTTCACACCATCAGTTTGTTGGTATAGGCAGAATAAAACTATGGGTTACCTGACTTTAAATATATACTAAAGTATCTTTTTAAAACTTTATTTTGGAAAAAAATTATTATTTAGTATTATTTTTCTTTTGAAACAGAGTCTCACTGTGTTGTCCAGACTGGAGTGCAATGGTGCAGTCTTGGCTCACTGCAACCTCTGCCTCCTGGGTTCAAGCAATTCTACTGCCTCAGCCTCCTGAGTAGCTGGGACTACAGTCACCTGCCACCATGCCTAGCTAATTTTTGTATTTTTAGTACAGGTGAGGTTTCACCATGTTGGCCAGGCTGGTCTTGAACTCCTGACCTCGGGTGATCTACCCACCTCAGCCTCCCAAAGTGCTGGAATTACAGGCATGAGCCACCATGCCTGGCCAGAAAGAAAATAGTTTTAGGGAAAAAAAATAGAACATTGATAAAACGTTGTGTAGCAACAATGACAAAATTTCAAGAATGAGTAAACTTTTTTTACTTGATAATTAATAATCACATTTGGGTACTTCATCAATGTTTTCTAATCTTCTTATATTTTACTTTAGCTCAGAGTGCATGTGAATAAAAATAGAAAGATTAAATCCAGTGGTTAGGTTTTCTACTATAACAGTACCATCAGTTATTCTTACAGAAAAGGTATTTGTTTTTCAAAAACATCAAAATTTGTTTTTAAAAATATTTCAACTCTTCTTTTAGATTTCATTTATTGGAGTAGGAGAGATATATCGCTCATCTCGGTATACCTTATATATACTACTTTGTATACAATGTATATTTAATGAATATATTGAATATTTTTTTAAATTAGACATCATATTTCTGAATTGTAGTTTATTACCTACCTAGTTTATTATATCTACATGGGCAAAGCTACATACACTCTGCAATCATTTCACTAAAATGCTTATGTTTTCAACAAAAATGAAATATTTAAATACGAACTCCACCAGAAAAAGCCAGAACAGCTACTACTTAACTCATAATGCAGATAATAATACCACGATATACATTTGCTGAGTAACTGAGATGGTTATTTTAAAAAACTCTGTGCATCTTTTTTTATTATTATTTGCTTCCTCGGTATTAAAATTCTTAAAGAAGTTTCAGCTTGATGTCCATAATTTGATGAGTTACAACCTCAGTGTTCCAAATATGCTCCAATCAATAGAGCGGATCGCTGAAGAGGTCATCACAATCTCATTAGACCAGCAACACTGAGGAGCATTTTAATCAGTGATGCTATGGGTCATCTTTTAGATGATTGTGAATTTTGGTTAAAACCCATTGGATCAGTTGATTATTAGGTGACATCTGTTGCATGCAAATTACTGGCTACAAGAGTGGCAGGGGATGCTAAATACTTTTGCAGTTTGTAATTTAATGTATATTTTAATGAAGTGAACAGTGACATTCCTGAGAGGCATCAGCAACTTTGAAACAGAGTCTTCTAAATTTTCATACAGTTTGAAAGTAATGAGATTTGTTCCTTTAAGTGATAAAAATTTATGGCATAAATTATCTCTAAAAGAAGAGTGCTTCTAAAAGCTGTGTTTTTTCCTTTGTGGAAAAGATTAGATTTTAAATAGTTGCTTAATCGGGGTTTTTTGAAAAGTAAACAAAGATGTATTTTCTTTGATCATTTTCGCTTATTATGAAAGAAATGAAGTACCCCTTGGTCTCTGAAGCCTCTTCTCACTTGATCAGAAGGAAACCCATTTATAGGGTTAGTAAGTATAAACTTGGCTCTTAGAATATATCCCATCTATTTGTGTATCCATCCCTTCAGCTTTCAACAGTATTCACAAGGAGCTTTCTAAGAATCGAGTGTTGTTTCTCAGAATATTCAAAATGTGTGCTGTTGAGCTTTGTACTCTATCCCATCCTTTTGGAAAATTGACATGTTTAAAATCAGGACTTTTTCTGAAAAACGATTTTCTAATATGCTAAATTGTTGTGATTAATAAGCAACCATTAAAATTGATACACATTATAAAATGAGATTATCTTTTTCTCAGATCCTTTAGCAATTCCTCTGCATATATTCTTCTCCAAATTTAGTTAGCACAGTATTTTCTAATGCAATAAAAGTTGGTAATCATCTACTGCTAGATAGCCTCGTCAATGGAGTGCTTGAAGATTGACTTACCTGTGATCTGCATGATGAATATTATGAATTTAAAATTACCTTTAGATGGTGAGTTTATGTGCATTGCCATAATGTTGGAACCCAAGTAGTTATTTCATGACTCACAGTCGGAAACCTTTTTCCCCAAAGTGCCCTTTATAATATTTAGATAAGACACAAACATCTCACTGACTCAAAATCATTTACACGCATAATGAACACAGATGAAGCCGCCCAGAGACATGGTTTAGCAAATAAGAAAACATAGATTATACATACATGATTATGCATTTTAGTTAACAAATATTTGTTGAGTATCTATCATGTGCTAAGATGTCTTCTAGGTGCCAAGAATACAACAATGAACAGTATATAAGGAGATTAGAATGTATGAGGACAGGAACAATTTACCAAAAAATGTAAACAAATCAATAAGATAAATTTCACAGACTGATGAGAGCTCTGAATGGTTGACATGATGGACAGAGAAGATGAAGGGGCTGGATGACCGGAGTCATCAGGGAAGACCTCCCTGGAGAAGTGGCATTTGAGTTGACACCTACATGATGAGACTTCAGGAAAAGAAAATGGGTTCATTGCTTTTCATTCTTTGATTTTTCCTTAGTGATTTATAGTGACCAATCACACCATTCACAATTACTCTTTATCTGAGGTTCCTAATAACAATTTTGATTTTAGTCACCTAAACCAATATTTATGAAAGAGTCTCCTTTTGCCCTATTATCTTTACTGTATGTAGCAGGAAATCCCTTTATAATCTCGGGCCAGCTGAGACAGCATTTGGAATTGCCATACAAGGTATGTATTTAGGACCAGTCACAGTGGCTCATACCTATAATCCTAGCACTTTGGGAGGCCGAGGTTGGTGGATAATTTGAGGTCAGGAGTTCGACACCAGCCTGGCCAATATGGCGAGACCCTGTCTTTCCTAAACACAAAAATTAGCCAGGCCTGGTGGCGTGCACCTGTAATCCCAGCTACTTGGGAGACTAAGGCAAAAGAATCACTTAAACCCAGGAGGCAGAAGTTGAAGTGAGCCAAGACTGTGCCACTGCACTCCAGTGTGGGCAACAGAGTAAGACTCTATCTCAAGAAAAAAAATGTGTATATTTGTATTCAGAGATAGCAGAAATTGCTTAAATGGAGTTCCACATTAGTTATTTAAAAACACTAAGCTGGAGAAATAACAAATTTAAAACAGATATATTAACTGCTCAAGCCACCTGATATACATATTATATATAAATACATGTATAAACAAGTAAATTTGACCTCTAATCCTAATTTCAACTAAAATTTATGAAAAAGTAGTGAGTGACAGGCAGGGATACTAACGATAAGACTTAAATGTTAGACCTAAAACCATAAAAACCCTAGAAGAAAACCTAGGTAGTACCATTCAGGACATCAGCATGGGCAAGGACTTCATGTCTAAAACACCAGCGCAATGACAACAAAAGCCAAAATTGACAAATGGGATCTAATTAAACTAAAGAGCTTCTGCACAGCAAAAGAAACTACCATCCGAGTGAACAGGCAACCTACAGAATGGGAGAAAATTTTTGCAATCTACTCATCTGACAAAGGGCTAATATCCAGAA
>NW_012108864.1:162115-217720 GCF_000951045.1 Mandrillus leucophaeus
GATTCCTCAAGGATCTAGAAGTAAAAATACCATATGACCCAGTCATCCCATTACTGGGTAAATACGCAAAGGATTATAAATCATGCTGCTATAAAGACATATGCACATGTATGTTTATTGTGGCACTATTCACAATAGCAAAGACTTGGAACCAACGCAAATGTCCATCAGTGATAGACTGGATTAAGAAAATGTGGCACATAGACACCATGGAATACTATGCAGCCATAAAAAAGGATGAGTTCATGTCCTTTGTAGGGACATGAATGAAGCTGGAAACCATCATTCTTAGCAAACTATCACATGGACAAAAAAACACCATATGTTCTCACTCATAGGTGGGAACTGAACAATGAGATCACTTGGACACAGGAAGAGGAACATCACACACCGGGGCCTGTTGTGAGGTGGGGGCAGGGGGAGGGATAGCATTAGGAGATATACCTAATGTAAATGGCAAGTTAATGGGTGCAGCACACCAATATGGCAATGTATACATATGTAACAAACCTGCACATTGTGCAAATGTACCCTAGAACTTAAAGTATAATAAAAAAAATTGATAGACTATATAGATGCAAGAAAGAATACAAAATTTATAAAGATAAATAGAATTTTCTAATAAAAATATTTTCATTAAATAAGTCAAAAAAGTACTTGTAGTTTAATCATAGTAACTATTTGTTTTTGCTTAATCCCTCCAAAATTTATTCATATATTTCTCTGAATTGGCATTATTATCATTATCTTGTATATGCCATTCTGTTACAATCTTTTGATGAATAACATTTAAAATTAATTAATTATGACTTTCTGCATTATCAATTTTTTCACAGTCTAAAAAAAGCTGGTACTAGCTGATGAATTATTTCATTTAAAATCCTAAGCTAACCATATTACATATATTTTCTCATTTGTACAACATAGGTGAGTGATGATTATTATTATGCCGTTAACTGAGGATTGCAAGTAGTAAGTAATTTGTCTGATATCACATAGGTAGCAAGTGATGGGTTGAGGATTTATAAGCAGATAGTTTAACCTAAGAACTTATGCCTTTAATCAATATGCTGTGCCACTTCTCACAAATAAAAATGCATGCTAAAGTAAAAAAAAAAAAAAAAAAAAAAACAGTAGTAAGTGAGTGAATGTTACTTTATTTTCTAAAGAGTGCATAGAAATAAAGTGTTCTGTGAGGTTTCTTAGAAAAAGAGTTTTCTTGTATAAAATTTTAGGATGGTATAATTCAATCACCATACTTACCAATCTCTAGCTGGCAAAAGCCATGCACTAGTCATAATTTCACACGTTCTTCTTAAAAAATGCTAGTAGAAATAATTTTTCCAGGTATTTGTTTTGGCATTCTCTGTTTCTCTAAGGATAGCTTTATTCTTTTACCTTTGGTTTTACAGGGACATTTTCAAGTTTAAACTATAGTTTTCAACACGGAACAACCCAATACAAGGAAATCTGTAACCAGCTTAATGCTTAAGATGTAAAGATTTATCCAAAGTACCATGAGTTTTACACTGTAAGTGGGAAGTATTTTTAAACTTAATGTCAAAGTAGCACCCTGCACACTCCTAGTAACTTATTCCTGTTCAAACAATATCTTTTTACAAATGCAGGGGCAGGCAGGGGCAATGGAGAAAGTCAAGTTGAGCAAGAGGACAACAATAGTTCCGGAATTGTAAGATTATGAAAGGAAAGAGACTTGGCACATCTGGAGAGGATGGAAAGGGGTTCTAGCGTGTGGTCGATGGGTTACATTTGATTGAGTGTTTACAGTGGGATCAGAGGGGCACATGGAGGCTTGACACGAGAAAAAGTGCGCTAAAATAGAGACAGATCATTTGTAAAAACAATTTAATGAAAACAGAAGAGGAAATCACATGCATATAAGAGATTCTGAGTCAGAAAGGGATGGCGTACAGTACATAAATAAAGCCAAGTTCAGGGCAGGGTGAGAAGCCACCAATGATTAATGTGATGTTTTTACTTTTCTCATTTATGTTTTTCACTATTCAAACCCTCTTCAAAGAATCAGATATACTCTTATCACTAAGCCTTGTGGTCTTAGCTCTTCGTCAGAATATTTCTCAGTTTCCAATGCTTTATTGGTCTTTACTGAATTATTACCTGTTAACACTTCTCCAGATGCCTGCACATCTACTTACCAGGCTCCAAAGCTTGAAGATGCTGAGGTCCCCAAGAATGCAACCCTTGTGGCCACCTAACTTTGGCAACTACAGTTTTCTAACTCACATTTGTAGAAAGTTAAAAAGCTCTAAGTTTCCATAATGATCTCATTATGCACCAAACACCCAAGTTAATGGACTTCTCTTTCTTAGCGAGAGCATCAGTACACAAAATGGTGATTCTTGTTACCAAGTGGCAGTCCATTATAGCAGTTAGGCTACTGGATTCAAATCCTGCCTTTGCTTCTTACTACCATAGGCCCTGGGAAAGCTATTAAACCTTTCTCAGTCAATTTCTTCATCTGTGAGATGAAGATAAAAACAAGTCTTGCTTCATAGAATTATTACAAGAAATAAGTGAGTAAATATAGGAAAATTGCTTAGCACAATGCCAGTGTTTACATTAGAATGATGTTCCTCATCAGAGTTGGGAATCTAATCGTTCAACAAATCTTTCTTAAAGACTATAGTTATTTTGAAGTAAACATTTTGAATTTGAAAATTAGGATTCTCTTCAGAATTTTTATTCCCTGAATCAGTTCACTAGAGTTGTACAAACCAGCCCTTCCTTCAACAAGAAGGAAACCAGAAAGAATAAACAATGCTAGCTGTGGGGAAAGGATTATACTAGTGGCTTCCTTTTTCCCCCATATTGGCAGTAAATACAGTCCAAGTCTTTGCTGCATTTCAGAAGGCCATGTGAAAATACTTCTTTGTAATTAACCAAGGAAAGGGGAAAATGCTGACAAATTTGCTTGAGAATTTTAGATATCACAATGAGGTTTGCAAAATAAGGAGCAAAAGAGCAACACGAGTTTCCATCTCTTATTTGCTAATTTTCTCCATTAAATAATGTACTGTAGATTCTAATCTTTTTCTTAATTTGCTGAGATTATTTAGCAGAAAAGCATCAGAAAAATCTCAACCTGAAAATGCAATAGATTTCTCTGAAATCTTTAAACACAACTCACCACATGGTAAAGACTTTAACTGCACACTTCAAAAATGTATTGATCATGTTAACAAATAGCAATACTTTACCACAGATCCTATGGCTAATTGTTTTGTTCATACTAAATTTGAAAGCAAAGTAATTTAAAGTTAGGCTTTCATTCTCCAAGCAAAAAGCAAAAACAAAATGAATTTTTAAAATAATTAGTTGAAGGGTTGCCATCTACACCTACAGACTGCCCGAGTTAAGAAGCATTGATATTACACAGATTGTCAGATCCAGGGAAGAAATAAGAGCTGACAAGGGTTTTGGACAGTAGTCACTGAAACAAGGGAAGAGGGCTTTAATTAGCACAGTTTGCAGGTGAGGATCTGTGGCATCAGATTGGAGGCAGAACTTTCTAAGAACAAATGGCTTGATTTGAAAAGTGTGGACATTGTATGACTTCTGACACCTCCAAATTTTCATTCCAGAATTTTAAACTTCTGTTCCATGAGAAAAGTAGAGATAGAACTTACAAAGGATGAGAAAGTCAGAGGGTGGCCCCTGCTTTAGATTATTTGTGCCATAGGCAGTTTCTAGAAAGGAAACCGAAAATTCCAAACACTCTCGGTCGGTAAGTACTGCAAAAACAAATGTTCTTTTCTGATGCTTAATTTTTTTCCCTTAATTATCATTTTTAGTTCCATTTTTAGAGTCTTTGACTCTTACATAGTGGCTTTTTAAGCCAGTCGATTTGTTCATTCATAAAAGCAAGCAGGCAAGATGAAAGGTATTCACTGAATCTTTCAAGAGGCAGTACCTGGATGTTTGGTTCCTAAATGCAATCTTCTCTAATATTCACATTGAAAAATGCCATTTAGAGTCTAAGTTAGCTTGAAAAAGAGTTCACACAAAGGGTACAGATGTCCACTTACCATTTTCTTGTTTCTCAGTAATTCTCCTTTCTCAAGAAGAATAAAATGACAGATGGCAAAAATTATCTTACATGTTCCAGTAGAATGCCTATTTACCAGAGGAGGTCAGAGCAATCAGTACATCTGGAAAACAAACCAGGAGATGACATATTAGTTATGCAAATATTTCTCTGGAAAGTAGGAACATAAGATATAGGAAAAGTCATAAACAGGTGCTTTACTTGTTCACAGCATCCCGAGTGCAGGTTGTAATCCACTGTGGCTTGGGTATCTAGGTTGCCTTTCACCGGGGGAGAATGATCATAGTCATGGTAAATGGAATTAATACAGTAAAGCCAAAATAATAAGCACTGATGTTTTGTCTTCTGACAGCATATGAATGTGCAAGCATTAAGTTATAGGAGAAAAGGGGCTAATTTTAGATTTGTTCCTAGCCCTCTCCATGTGAATGGTGTCGCTGTGAGCCCAGCAATGAAGTTCACTGTGTTGTAGCAGACTGCGCAGTTCCTGAGTGTGTCAACCCAGTCTATGAACCAGAACAATGTTGTCCTGTCTGCAAAAATGGTAAGACCACACTGCATTAGCTTTCGAAGAGGGGTTAGCACAAAATACAAATATCTCACTACTGCACACCATTCAATGCAAGAGCCCTCTAAGATCTGCCTGTGGCTTTCCAATATGGGCATGGCGGATGTATAGTTTTATCCCACCTTAAAGTGAAAATAAAGCTGCAGTGGGTTTATCGTGCAGCTTTCCATTTGGGGAATTAAAGCTGTTGTAAGCTGACTTTGTTGTGATCCCTATTATTTCGTGTTGATTTAAAAGGAGGATATTGGAAAGAACACAGTACCATCCTTTTGTAGTGACTGCATTCCTCTCTTTTGTAGAGCCAATGGAGCAGTTCACCCATTTTGTGGTACATGACCCAGGATATAGAGTAGGGTAAAAGCCAGGTATTTTGTTTTGAACATAGATAAGACCTTAGGTTTAAAGTTAAATATAAAATTCAAGAAATAGTAAATAAAATTATCAATGCACTTAAATTGAAGTAATAAAAAGTTTAGGGCTTTTATTCAAGGTTTTTATTATAGTGGAACTATTCTCTCACAGTAACTGCTACAGAGGTAAACTTCTTTTATTTACAACATTATAGTTTCCTTTTTGTCCCTCATGGAATGGAGAGGTTGAACCAACTCTAATATCCTAATCACCCCAAATCAACATGATGCTGCAGAGAAGACAATGCAATGCTATAAACCCAAGACAGTGCATCAACAGAGCCAATAGCGCACTTTGCCTTGTGACCATGTACTACCAAAAAGGAAAAAATAATTCTTTACTAGGCCACACTCCACAAATGTTCCCTCTGTCAATAATATTGCTTGAAAAATGGTTCTAGCCCCTAATTAAGATAAGCTTACTCACTCTCATGCTAAACTCCTATCCCTTTTCTTGAGTTGGCAGTGGCCATCTTTCTCTGTTATTTTTTGCTCTGAATTTGGAGCTCATTTACTAATCTTTTCCTTTACAGAAGGATAATTAGTAAAAATAAGCATAAAGGTATCTTTTATCTTTTATAAAAGATAAAAAAATCTTTTTGAAAGATTTTTTAAGTAGCTCTGGTTGTTTCTGATAATTTTTTGTGTTTTGGTATCTTCCAAAGGACTTATTAAAAACCTTTGTGACATTTTCCAGACACAGGTTTTGCTATTTCTGATCATAGAAATCCAATAACTTGAATATTAAGTTGCTCATCTGGCTTCTCTTTTTCTTCTTATCTCCTTTCTCCAATCTACCTGTCATAGTGACCGTCTCTCTCACTTAGCAGGAAGAAATAACGCTCCTAAAGTTCTAACTCGTCTAACATAAATATATGCAAATATATTAAATTTAAGACTTCAAAATTTTAAAGGGACTGAAGAAACTGGAAAATATACAAGAAAGAACAATAAGATGATTTAATGGTTGAAAAATAGGACCTATGGGGACAGACAGAAAGAGTTAGCATAATTTGTCCTAGAGAAGAGATGGCTCAGGTGAGACCAAACTGTCATAAAGTATATGAATGGTGAGTCTAAAGTAGAAGAGAAAGTGTTATTTTTCATTTTCTCCAAGGATAAAAGGAAGAAAAACTCAGCTACCTAATCAATCTTTAAAAATTGGATTGACAGGTCTTGGACTGAAGACTGCATTTTTTTTTCTTTTTTCCCCTAGAAACAACTGTGTAAACAAGTCCTTGAGGCTCTTTCCTTCCCCAGGTGGCTCTGGTTAGCTTTGTCGCACTTCTAGCTTTGTCTCACTTTTAGCTTTGTCTCACAATTATGGTTATAGTTAAAATTTATTGTCTAGACACTTCCAGCATACTCGTAGAATTAGAACATGTAATGCATATGTTTAAAATATAGTTTTTACACACGCATCTATCACATCCTTCTAGCGATCCTACACTAAAGCCCATAATATACCCAGAGTTAATGTCTATGTCATATGTTAAATCAGCCACTACAAACTAGTCACACTTAATTTGATGTCGCCCAAGATTATACTTTTTCTCTCAATCATGTCAGAGTAGAAATTTTTCTCCAAATGAAATCCTCTTTGTACAAAAGTGTATAATGAATAGACTTTATTTGTTCAATCAGTTAATTAATTAGTAACCACTGGTATTTCTGATAAACAGATGCTAAGTACACAAGGTATATTAGTTAAGTAAGTTTTCTGATTTTTTTAAATCATGAAGCACTGTGAAATGGCCACTTCTGTTCCCTCTTGGTACTTCCAAACAAATTTGCTTTTCTTAAATAAAGATAATGAATCTGAATTTAAATTAGTGGAAGGACTGGTTGTAATATAACATTATGAGATGTTATCTTTTTGTTATTAAATGCCACTAGTCACATATGCCCCAAAACTAAAGTATAATCATTACCAAAGAAGAGTATATAAAGAACCACTGAAGACTCCTATGACCACCAATGGTACCAATAATTTTATTGAGAAGACAGATTGAATCCCAGGTTTTATTGGCTCTTATTCTAAGCCTAGCCCAGAAAAGAGAAAGAGACAAATGACATATAGAAGACTTGGAGAAAAAATAAATGTTTATTATGACAGCATAACAGGAATAACTTAAATTTCCAACACATGATTTAAGTCTATCTCATTATATATGATTATTAACTATAACCATAATAAATATGCCCATTATAGTGTAAACTATTTTAAATATACTTGCTATGTTCATAGATTTTTTAAAAACAACAATAAGCTAAAAATATATCCTATGGATTCAAGGTAGACGCAATGAATTTTAACTTATAAACAGTCATAACATTTTCTATATTTTTTTAAATCTTCACAAATGGTTGTTTTGGCGGGCAAGTAATTTTCAGTTTGCATAAATGCTGATTATCTTGGCTGTCAAATACTTTCTTTTTTCATATTAAAATTGATTTTTCTGCCTTCCTGAATTACAACTTGCCAAAAGCACAAGGCATTAAAGTTATAAAACTTTTAAAATATGATATAAACTTTATATTAAAGATATAAACTTTTGAATGTGATAGAATCCATCACACCAAACCTTATAACTCCACATTCAGCTAACATAGAAATATTTGTTTTGATATTTAAGAGCAAACAAAACAAAGAAGCATAACAATTTTTTCTGTAAAACACTTTACCAATGAAAATAAACAATTATCTTTAGAAATAAATATTTTAATATTATAAAGTGCAGGGAAATCTACTCCCTAAATAATGGTACCATGTCTTTATTCTTGATAATATAATTTTAAGAATAAATTTAAGAACAAGTATTTCCAGGAATTTTCTCTAATTGTATAAAGAAGAGAGTTTTAAATTGTCTTGTCTCAGTGATTACCATAAACAAGATTTTCAATGGTTATCAATTGGTTACCCAAACTATAAAATATACAGTAATCCATTCATATTAAAATTAGTTCAGCACCAAGAATAGTCTATCAATGTAGCCTGAATAAAATAAAAACACTAAGGAAAGATATGAATGACTGGACAGAGTCTATGTAAAACTCATAATAGGAGGAAAAAGATGAGAGTAATTTTTTATTTGGTGAGAATTGGGATTGACATAGGAATTTATTGTTTCTAAAAATATTAAGCATTTGTTTCTCTTTCCTTTACACAGCTCCAAGAGCTAGCAATACAAATGCCTTCCTGAAAAATATGACATTTTCAGACTGTTTTTCTTTCCCTAAGATTGTGTTACTTTGACCTATCTCTCAGCCCCAGGCCTTTCCATGTGAATTAATGAGCACTCTTTATGGATTTTTGTTTTTATGGTATGAAAAAAATAATTTAGCACCGCATCTGTTTAAAGAAAACATTATGGCTTGGAATGTCACAGAAATATTTCAAACATTTGGACACTGATCATAAATTTGACTAGTAATGTGGCTGTAAGTATAAATTATATACATATAGCTAAGAATACCCATCATTTATTTTTGTATGTGAATTAATATTAATTTCAAACTCTTGCTCTGCAGCCACTCATTCCATTCTTCAGTTGTTCATACATGCTAATATTTTTGTCCCAAGTCATTAAGAATCCATAGTTATAGAATGCTGAATCTCTGCATTAAAAAATAAAATATGTAGTCAGTTATCAAAATATTTGATCATTGGAGAATCCAAATGACAGACTGCATTTTTTACATTTCATTAGCTGGTATGGCAGTGAGTTCTGTGTTTTCACTGGAATATACAGTCAGTCATTATTCAAGGCTCAGAAGGAAATGTTACCCCATGAAAAATTTGAAAAGACAGAACGCTCCTACAAAATCCTGTATACACATTAAGTTTTCAGTTCCTTTCAACTAAAAGTCACAAGCCCTGTTCAAATATTTAATTCTATGTCCCTCACTCTCTTCTAGTTTAGTAGTGATGCAAAAAAGCAGAAAATAAACTAGGCAAAAGGGCAAATATTAATAGAAAAGAAGGGGACAACAAAGGGGATGAGCCATGCACAAATAAGAAAGAGAAGGGACTTCACAGCCACCCAATACCTTCTAAAGGTCCTTGGGAGAACATATTTGCCAAAAAAAATTGTTAATATCTCTAATATACAAAGAGCTCCTTAAAATAAATGAGAAAGGAAAACAATTCTACAGGGAAGGAAATGGGCAAAGAGCAAATAAAGGAAATTTACATAAGAAAATGAATTGTCTAATAAATATATAAAAATATATAATAATCACCAAAAGGATAAGGAGATAGAAATAAAAAAAATAGGAAGCCAATTTTTTATTGATGATAATGTGGGATCGATGGTGCCTCATTTCAGCAAAAAAGAAAGAGTTGAGAAGAGTTAAGAAAGAGTGGAGAAAATGTTATAAACTTTTAACAAGACACTTTCTTTCAAAATGTTTACATCACTGGAAGTCAGCAGTTTTACCTTTTGTACTTTGTCCCACATTCATGCCATTTTAAGAGTGAAAAGTTGGTAGAAAACCTAATAATTCTTCACTGGGGTAATTAAATAAAAACAGCCTTTTAAAAGACTACTGATATTTTTTACCGCCAGGTAAAATAAAGCAAAAACTGTATAGAAGAATACATATCATTTTGTATGTAATATAATGTATACTATATATCTAATGTGTACATTTTATGTTACATAATTTAAAATAAGATAAATATGTATCTTATAATAAAATAAAAATCTTATTTTATTTTATTTTGAGACAAAGTCTAGTTCTGTTACCCAGGCTGGAGTTCAGTGGCATCATCTCGGCTCACTGCAACCTTCGCCTCCTGGGTTCAAGCGATTGTCCTGCCTCAGCCTCCCAAGTAACTGGGATTACAGGCACCTGCTACCATGCCCGGCTAAGTTTTGTATTTTTAGTAGAGAGGGGGTTTCACTGTGTTGGCCAGGCTGGTCTTGAACTCCTGACTAGTGATCCTCCCACCTCAGCCTCCCAAAGTGCTGGGATTACAGACGTGAGCCACTGTGCCCGGCCAATAAGATACCATTTTAAATAGATATTGAGTTTGTATGTGTAAAGGAAAAAAGGTAAGTGGCTACATAATAGAATGTTAATAATGATTCGATGATTAGTTTTAGGCAGAAGTGAGAAAGTAGAGAAAAGAGCTAACGTCTTTAAAACATTAAATATTTACAAATTAACAATAAAAACAATAGAAAGATGTGAACAGGTAGTTCACATACAAAATACAAAGTTTCACAAAATACAAAAATTATTATCTCACTACAAAATCAAATTAGATTATTTTTAAACCCCTTTTAATTTTTGCATGTTGCATTGATAAAGTTCTGAAAGAATACACACCAAATTTTTAACAGTAATCCAGTGATCAGAAGAGGAAGTAAGAAGTGGAAGTAAGAATCTAGAAGCAGGAAAATTTGATATTTTATTTCACAGGGCTCTTTGTTAAATAATTTTTACAAATCTATATTTTTATAATTTAAAATATTTTATCAAACATTTGAAGAAAAAAATCCTAATTTTATTGAAATTTTTCTAGAGAAAAGGCAAGAAAAAAGCTTTCTTTTTTTAAATGGTGTATAATATTGATACAAACCAAAGATTGCAAACTGAAAAAATGAAGCTAAAAAGCTACCTTGCTTATGATTACTAATGGAGAAATCTTAAAAAAAATACCATTACAAAATCCTCGATCTAAATCCCTGAGTTCTAGATTTTACAGAGGAAATGCAGTTCATATATTGTATGATATATTACTAGTGGTCTAGGAAAGCATTCTTCAATCAATTACATGAACATTTCTGCAACAAAATATGTAATAATGATACTAAGGAGACTGGATAAATATAATGAAGAGTCTAATATCATCTCAGGTCAGGGTTTAATCTCACCTGAGTTTTTCTATCAAAGTCATGAAAAGGCCGGGTGTGGTGGCTTTCGCCTGTAAGCCCAGCACACTGGGAAGCTGTAGTGGGCAGATCACAAGGTCAGGAATTTGACACTAGCCTGGCCAACATGGTGAAACCCAGTATCTACTAAAAGAAAAAAAACTGTGTGGTGTGTGCCTGTAATCCCAGCTACTCAGGAGGCTGAGGCAGAAGAATTGCTTCAACCCGGGAGGCGGAGGTTGCAGTGAGCCAAGATCATGCCCTTGCACTCCAGCCTGGGTGACAGAACAAGACTCCGTCTCAAAAAAAAAAAGAAAAAGTCATGAAGAAACTGGATTTTCAGAGATTGTGAGAAAGGCATTGTATATTTTGTTAGCAAACAGAAGCTAGCAGCAGATTAAAATAATTACACAACCTAACCAAGTGGGATTTAGTAGGGATCTGCAAAGATAGTTCAATATTAGGAACCCCATTAGTATAATTTGCCTTGTTAGTAAATTGAGGAGAAAGAGCATGTTATCATTTCTATAAAATGACATTATACATGAATACGCAAAAAGTAGTGACAAATATTCTTGATAAAACAAGACTGAAGTGGACAACTTTTGCATGGTAAAAATATATCTACCTCAGCCTAAAAGGCCAGAATTATGTTTAGTAGGTAAACACTAAAGACATTCTCCCGATAAAGTCAGGTATAGACAAGGATGTCTACTATTATTTTACATTTCAGATAGATAGATAGATGAATACATCCATACTAGCTAATGTAATTAGAAAAGAGAATTCAGAAGAGGAAAATTAGAAAGAAGGAGGTAAAAATGTCACTATTTGCAGATGATATGAGATTGTATTCTCGAAAGCCCCAAGAAAATTGGCAAAAACTACTATAAACAAGAGAATTTAGTGAGATAATGGTACAAAATGAATGTGCAGATGTCAAAACATATATATACACACACACACAAACATATAAAATATATGTATTAAATATATGTATTTAAATATATGTATTAAACATATATGTATTAAAAGAAAATTTTGGCACTAGTGAATGATGCGGAGATATCAATAAAATATAATAGAAAGTTTAACAGACCTAACTACATATGAAAATTTGGTATGCGATGAAGTTGTACTTCACATCAACGGTGGAAAGCAGGTTTGTAGAAAAAACCGTGCTGGGAAACTGGGTAGTTAATCAGGAGAAACAATTTAATACCTACTTTATCCCATAATTCTCATATAGAAAGAGCTCTTAGAATTGATTGTTTTAAAAAGATCAATGACTCTATTTTTAAAATGGGCCAAAAACTACAAAAGACATTACAGAGAAAATGAATAAATATTAATTTGGGGGGATACATATTTTACAAAAGCCACAAAGTTTATTAAAACCATTAAAAATAATAAGGAAACAAATCAGGTTTCTAAATGTAAAAACTCAAATGTATTAGGTTATCTAACAATAAATTAAACAGAAATTCTATACAATTTTCTATGGGATGTAACTTTTTAAATAAGTTGACAAAATAAACATTTCTTGTGAAAATTTTAAATACATGAAAAAATGCATTTGGGGCATGGGAAAATTCAACCTACTAGCTGTATTAATATATAAAATGTAATTTTAACCAATGTGTTATGGGAACAGAAATAAACAGAAGTGACTAGAATCTAAAAAAGTAACCCATGTGTGTATTACAATTTAGTATACAATTAAGGTGACATCCAAATATCTGGTGAGAGAATGTATTGTTCTAGAAAAGTTCATTTTTTAAAAAAAGTGAAATTACATTACTACCTTACCTATTATATAAAAAGATAAAAAAGTTAAGTTGGATTAAAATTATAAATCTAAAAAATAAAATCATGAAGGTATGTTGAAAATACTGTAAATATTAACTTGTTCTGAGAATAGGGAAGCTCTTCCTAATCATAAAAGCAAATAGTTTCTAAAAGAAAAATTGTATAAGTAACATATAATTTCCTCTATAAGTTTTTTCACATATTAAAAGAAGATTGCTACCATGCTGAGTAGTTAGGTTAAGAAAAATAAACAAAAAAATATAAATAAGATAACATCTAATTTAGGAAAGGTAAAATGTAGCAAGCATTCTCACACACTACTGATAAAAGTATAAATGATATATGCTCTCTGAACAGTAGTAAAAATGTATGAACCTTTAATGCGACAATGACATTTTAAAAAATTGATCAAAAATAATGAGGTAAGAATTTTAAATGATGTATATGAATATAGTTGTTATAAAGTTCTTTGATAATAGCAACGACTTGGAAAAACTGAAACCTAAATATTTAAGAATAAAGTGATTGTTTAAAGAAACCACAGTATATCTATAGGTACTACTAAGAAAGCATTTTAAGTAATATTATAGAAAAAAACACATTTCCCTCACAAATATGTTTATAATGTTAAACTAATGAGCCAGAAACTATATATATGTACATACATATACATAGTTATAGGTCATATAGAGAGAGACCTATTTTTAGTAAAAATAAAATACATGTATAGGAAAAAGACTAGAATGAAATACTTCAGAATATTAGTACTGCTTAACTCTATATGATATAAATCTACATGCTAATAATTTTTATTTTCTTCCTTTTACAAGCCTGTATTTTCTAAATTTCCTGCAACAAATCCATATTATCCTTGTGATTTAAAATTACTGTTAAAAGAGAAAATAGAATTTATAACCGATGATGTAATTATTTCTTTTATTAAAAAAGCAATCAATAGCATGTTCCTTATTAGAAATTATACTATGACTTATTAAAATTTGTACTCTATAAACTAATTAACCAACAAATACTTTCTGCCACTTGACTTGTCAACACCTGTAACTATGAGATTCTTTTCAAAGCATTTAGAAAGCCTCATTGACCATTTTATGCACCTATTAGGGAAATTGCTAAAATATTCACTTAAGTATATCCATTTACATTTTTATGAAACTATGTGAAAAACCAGCTTTTTAAATTTGAGAATTGGGTGCAAATTGTTCACCTTAATTTAGTATGTTCTCACGTCTTTTTAGGTAGACAATTAGTGATAAGCATAACAGACATGAAACAAACACACTGAACATGAAACATTTTCTGGCAGCTGCACACATACGTTGGCTGCAGAGCCCCTGAAGCAGTTCATGATGCAAGCATGTCCTATGAAAGGTAGTTTCAAAGCCTGCATCTCTACAACTGAAGGTCAGAATTATCATATTCTTATAAACTAGATGTCAAAACAGAGTAATTATAAATAGCTATTTTAATAAGCCACAAACAATAATTTCCTATTCCTTTCATAAAGCTTCCTCCAAAATATGAAAGAAAATATTTATGTTTATATTCTCTTATACCAACAGGATTCCCTCTTAATTCATCAGCAAATTAGATGTTAGAAGTATTATTTTACAATGTTGACACAATAAAAATTAATGCCACATTCATTGCCTGCTAATCATGTTGCTTCTAGAATTATCAGGGCTCCCTGGTCTTCGAGAAAATGCAGAAAGGAAGGGTAATGTGCAAAATTTTGAATGTTTTCTGTGTTTCTCACTTAAGATATGGAAAACACTTGGGGACTATTTTTTCCCTACGTAAATGTTTGAAATGTTGAGTCCAGTCCCCTGACAAAACACATATTTTCTCCCTTGAAAACAGACACATTAGGAAGTTGCATGCACTTCTTCAAGCGGTACACAGTACTTTAATGTTCAGTAACCCACTCTGCAGGAAGCTTGAGAGACTGATGGAAGGGTGTTGAACACATACATATGGAAATTTTTTCATAAACATTCATATAATCTTGGAGATAATCGGACTCAAAAACAGTAGCAAGGCATACGGTTGAGTGCATCCCTGAGAATTATTCTTAAACTTCCTTCCTGTCTCATTCTTGAACCTCTCTTCACTTATGGTTTTTATAGAATATTCCTGTTTTCTAGGATTGTAGACAGACTCTCTAATAAAACACCTCTGTGAAGTGTGCATGGTAGAAAATGGGAAACTGGGATCACCTTGGAAGTTGGATATAGTTTCAGAATTAAATGCGGTGGGGTCTGACTGGGAAGTCAAGGCAGTCACTGTTGCCAAGATTCATGAATACCTAGAAATAGCTCTCCAGAGAGGTTCAAACCGCTGGCTATGGGAGAGCCTCACTGAAAGTGCAATGCAACTCCTCAGTCTCAGGAATGGTGAGTCTCCAGTTCACAGCAACCCCCAAGCTCTTCTTCACAGAGCCCAGACATCCATCTCTCTCTCAGAGGTACCCAGAGATCAAGTGGTCACTGCTCACACTGAAGGCACAAATTAAGGCACACAGCCTAGCTTCATCTGAACCTCCTCTCTGTTGTAGACATGCTAGGAAGTTACATTCACTTCTTCACTTCACATCAGCATTGGGATGTAATAGCCTAAGCTTTTCAGGGAATTGGAATCCCAGTGCCAACTGTGCCCTATCACCCCACCACCATTCCCTGCACAGGTTTGTGTAACCTTTGTGCAGACTGACTAAAATAAAAACAAAGCTGTGGTGTGTTCTTCATCCTTAAATTTAAATGCCTTCAAAAGAGTTCAGGCAAGATGAGCCTAGAAGGCCTCTAGGAGGTTATCCCTCTATATTCCTCGGAAGTTTTACACATCTGGAACAAGAGACTCTAAAGTTCAGATTCCTCAGGCACAGAGTCTCATATTCCCTCAGTCTAAACCTTCTTGGCCCTTTGCATCTCCACATCATTGTTGAAGAAGGAACCCCAGAACTCTGGGTGCTCCTGAAAAGATCCTAACCCCTCCTTTCCCAACAGTCACTGTCTTACCCTCACTGCCTGGCTTGGTAATCTTGGGACTGATCTTGTAATGGCCTTTTTTCCCTGCTTGTCTCAGACCCTACAAGAAGCCCAGGACCACCAGGGCATCCCTCAAACCCTGGACTGTGATCCCCATATGGTTCTATGAGCTGTGAGTTAACAACCCAAGTCACCACCAACCACTCCATTTTGCTGCTTTATTGTTCTCCACCATACCTACTGCCACATAAATAACTATGTTACCTATTGACTTGCTGGTCTCCCCTCCTCAGGACACAAGGGTAAACCCCATGAAAGCAAGGATTTCTATCTATTTTTTCACAGTTTTATTCTTACTATGTACAACATATTGCAGATGCAAATATATATGTTTGTGAATAAATGACTCCACGCACACCCATATTGTATCTTCAATATAGTTGTAATTAAATAAGAAGTCTGATTATTTAAGCTATTTTTAATTACCTTTTGAAATGCATTTTTTTTCTATTTCATACAGAACAATCTTCACATGGAGAGTTTAGGATGCATTGCTTAGTGGGAAGGAAGGTGCTTCTCAGAAGATTACTTTTCTAATTAAGTTTGGTTTAGTTTCCCCTAAGATTAGCCTGCACACATTAATTGATAGGCGGCAGAGCCAGATGATCTAGAAAAGATAGATGGATTGCCAGGGGAAACAAAGTCTAGCTTGAACTTTTACTGTTTCATAATCTCACTATGGATACCTAAAGTTGTTTATTAAGAACAGACTTCATGTAATGTGTGGGTCACTTTAGTGCAAAATTCATGTTATACATTACCCAGTATCATTCTCAATGATATATTTATCAAATTCTAAAGATAAAGCATGTTAATGTCCGCAAAGCACCTGAAACATATCAGGGCTTAATAAACAAGAGCTAGTGTTACTTAATAGTTACGTTAATTATCATTAGACCAGCCATTGAGAAAACATGTGAAAAGGGCAGCTGTCCCCTCGGCAGGTACCATCAACAAACATCCCTTTCCACCCTATTCTCCCAGCACTCATTGCCCTCTGACTCATCCTACAGGCACCTATCCTAGGTGTCTTCCCCTCTATGGGCCAGAACCCTCCCTCCTGCCCCCCATCATCCAAGGTTTGCTCTTCCCCACATTCCAACGAATTGGGGCTGTATTATATGACTGGTCATCTGATTAACCCCAAAATGCTCCACCTTGGGAAAATATATGTAACTAAACTGGTGTGTTTAATACCTGATGTCCCAGCTATTTCCCTCAAATGTTTAGTGGCATTCATTATGCAAACTGTAGAAGGGAAAGGGATTGCGAGTGTGAGAGTATTTTTGAATGTGTGTGGGTACCTAGATATATACTGTGGTAGGCTAGAAGTATTGAGCAGATTTTCTGTCCATCTCAGATAACATAGTATAGGGGGTTGATCGGACTTTTTAAGAGGTTGGAAAGCCATGAGAATTGACCAAATATGTGATCTGAAACATTTTGGTAAAATCAACAGAATTTAATGTGAAGACAAGAAACAAAGAAAATGTGCCTTGATATCAGAGCAGTGGGAGAAAAAATTGATCGTAGGGGATAATAGCTAACTCTAGATATTACATTATGCGACTTAAAAATAAGTCAGAAATATGGCATAAAATGCGAACAAAGGAAACTTGCAACCAATACCTCTTTTGACATGTGGTGATTGGGAAATCCTCCAAGAATTGCTGTGGCGGTGGCAGGAAGCCCTTGCAGCAAGACCTCTGATATTTAAATGTAGCTCTGAGCTGCTTCAAATCAATCTATCAGAAATGTTAAACCTCTTTTGAAATATATTTATGGTTGGATGCCCCTCAATTGAGAAAGGGGAAATAAGAAGTTCCTGCATGCATACTTATTTTGCTTACATGTGCTTCATTTGTACAAGGTGATAGAAAAGAGCAGCCGTAAATGCTACTGCTTGTCAGGGTGGATAACTAGACAACCCCGAGTCTTTCCTTCTGTTTACCCGTTACTTTCATATGTTTTGCAGAAAGGTCCCTAAAGCAATATATCTGCATTCTGGAAGGCTGAGCTCGGTTACTTTCCCGTGTTGTTAAATAATTAGATAGTTGGCAGTGTCATGTCCAAATTTTGAAAGCCTCCTGCTCGAACTTTCTGTATTAGGATTTGAAATAGAGGAAGATGCAGGGCACTAAGCACTGATTCATGTGTTTAAGGTATAGGATTACTGGTGTCTTTGGATTAGATGTGATGACTCCTTTGAGAATGGGGAAAGATGACAACGACAAGGAACCCTGGAGGAAGGCTGCAGTGAAAAGCACCTGAGCCTTTCAAGCCAGAAGTCCTGCAGGCTGATGGCAAAATCTTCAGTAGATTCTGTTTTAACTTATAGTAAGTGCAAGAGTCCAGTCTTAGCTGAGTGAAGTAATCAGCCCCCTATGTAGTGTCATCAGAGAGGGACAGAAAAGCTGTTCAACCCATCACTATGGTGACCCTTCTAGCCTATCACAGTATGTGTCTAGGTACCCACGCAGATTCCAAAATACTTTCACACTCCAATTCCTTCCCCTTCTAAAATTTGCATAATGAATGTCACTAAAAATTTGAAGGAAATAGTTGGAACATCAGGTATGAAACACACCAGTTTAGTTACACATATTTTCCCAATGTGGAACATTCTTGTGTTAATCATATGACTAAGTCATAAAATATGGACCCAATTAGTTGGAACATGGGGAAGAGCAAACCCCGGATGACAGGGAGACAGCAGGAGAATCCTGACCCAAAGAATAGAGGGCTTCTGGGAGAGACGCCTGTAGGATGAGTCAGGGGGCAATGGGAGCTGGGAGAGCGGGATGGAAAGGGGTCTCTGCTGATGACACCTGCTGAGGGGAATAGTTGCCCTTTTCACATGTTTTCTCAATGGCTGGTCTAATGATAATTAATATAACTACTAAGAGTAACACTAGTTCTTGTTTATTAAGCCCTGATGTGTTTAGGTGCTTGAAGGCATTAACATATTTAACCTTTACAACAGTCCTATAAAGAAGAAATAATTATAATTACTAATTTGTGAAGGAGGAAGCTGAAGCTGAGCTAAAATAAGTAAATTGCCCTAGGGTAGATTGCTGAGATTTCAACCACACTCTATCAAATTTCAAAGCCTGTGTTCTTAATCAGTAGTTCCGAAAGTGTAGTCCCAGACCAGCAGCATCAGTATTAAGGTAGGAGCTAGTTTAAAACACAAATTTCTGAACCCATCCTAGATTTTTTTCAATCAGAAAATTTGGGGGTGGGAGCCGCATTCCATGTCTTAACAAGACCTCCAGAAATTCTGTTGCTCAAAGATCAAGAAACATATACTTCTTTTTAGATGCTAATATTAAGAAATTCGTTCTAAAAATCCTTCCTAAGGAAGGATAAGTGGGTGGGGGTGGGGGTGGGGGCAGTAAAAGCTGAAATAATTGTCATCCAATGACTACATGTGAGAATGTTCTACTAGGACAACAAGAAAGATAAGGCTGGAAAGGAAGGATCAGACCCCAAAATGCCCAAGAGTCAAAGCAAGGCCACCTGGGTTGGAGAAGATCTATGAATGCTAAATCCCAGTAGGGGCAAAGGAAAGTCCTCCGGGGACTAGAAGTGGAAATAGGTAGGCGATACCAGGGAGATAGTATTCAGGTTAAGCTGCCAAGAATGGCTATTCTTAAGGCTCATGGCATTTTTTAATAACAAAGTCATGAGCATTGAGAGGTAAATTCAACCGATTTTTAAAGGCAGCAAAAGTCTCTCAAGGAGGCACAATAATGAAAGGAAAGGCAATGTGAAATGAATAATGGTTGCTAATTCCTTTGTCATTCATCAGAGTCTTCTTTACTGATGTATTATAAAGAAGTGATTGTTTCAAGTAACATTCTTTCTGGACATGAGTCATGGCAACTATTAATAAAATTTTATGTCATGATTTTATTTAAAAATTTTCATCTTTAAACAGTTCTATTGAGATATAATTAACATTAAATGAAATGTACATTTTTAAAATTTCCTGCTTTGACGTGTATACCTGTGAAATTATTGTCATAATCAAGATAATAATATATTCATCACTCCTAAAACTTCCTTCAAGGTCCTTGGTAATTCTTCCCTCCAGTCCTTCTCTGCCCCATACCATTCCAGGCAATCTCTGTTCTGCTTTCAGTCCTTGTACATCAATTTGCGTTTTCTAGCACTTTGTATAAATGGAATCATTCAGTACGCACTCTTTTGTTTTTTGTTTTTGGCTTTGTGTGTTTGTGTGCATGGCAGGGTCTCGCTATGTCACCCAGGCTGGAGTGCAGTGGCACAATCATAGCTCACTGTAACCTCAACCTCCCGGGTTCAGATGATCCTCCCACCTCAGCCTCCCAGTAGCTGGGACTACAGATGCACACCACCATGCCTGGCTAATTTTTTGTAAAGACGGGTTTTTGCCATGTTCCCCAGGCTAGTCTCTACTCTCTTTCATCTAGCTTCCTTCATTCAGCATAATTATTTTGAGATTCATACATGCTGTGGCATGTATCAATAGTTCATTCCTTTTTAACTACTTCATCACATACCTATACCACAGTAGATCTATTCACTTGTCGATGGACATCTAGGTTGTTTCTAGTTTTAGATTATTACAAATAAAGCTGCTAAAACTAAACAGAAGACTTCGTATGGATACTTTTTTGAATATGCCTAGGAGTACAATCCTAGATCATATTGTAGATGTATAGGTAACTTTTTTTGAAATGCCAAAGTGTCTCAAAATGGCTCTACCATTTCAAATTCCCATAAAAATGGGACTTCCAGTTTCTCCACATTCTCACCAATGCTTGGAATTACCAGTCTTGCTTAATTTTAGCTATTCTAGTAAACATGTATTGCTCTGTCATTGTGGTGTTAAGTTGCATTTTCCTAATGACTAGTGAGGATTAGTGTCTTTTCATATGATATGTTTCCATTTGTCTATCTTCTTTGGTGAAATGTCTGTTCAACTCATTTGCTCATTTTTTTATTAGCTTGTTTTTATTGAGTTTGGAGAGTTCTTTATATACTCTGTAGACAAGTCCTTTACGAGACATATGCTTTGCAACTATTTCCCACCAGTCTATGGCATGTCTTTTCATCCCTTTCACAATGTCTTTGGGAGAGCAGTTTTTAATTACAATAAAGTATAATTTATCAACATTTCTTGTATGAATTGTGCTTTTGGTTGTAACTAAGAAATCTTGACCTAACTCTTGGTCAAAAAAATATTTTTCCTATGTTTTCTCCTATTAATAGAAGTATTTTAGTTTCAGGTTTTCATTTATGTCCGTGATTCATTTCGAATTAATTTGTGAATATGATGCAACAAACTGATTGAAGGTCTTTTCATTTTTAAAACATGAATATCCAATTGCTTTAGCACCATTTGCCAAGAAAACTACTCCTTCTCCACTGAATTGCATTTGTATCATTATTAAAAATCAGTTGTCTATGCTTATATACAAATGCAATAATTTCTGAACCCTGTATTCTGTTTTACCAAAGTTGTTTAGCTGTTCTAGGTTCTTTGCTTTTCTACCTGAAGTTTAGAATCAGTTTATCAATTTCTATCTCCACCCATAAAGGTATATTGGAATTTTAATTGGTATTTCATTGACTCTATACACCCATTTGAGGAAAATTAGCATCTTAACAATACTGAGTCTTCCAATTCATGAATATGGTATGTCTCCCCATTTACTTAGTTCTTCCTTAATTTCTCCCAGCACTATTTTGTAGTTTTCAATGTACAGGCCTTTCACATCTTTGCTCAGTTTTGTCCCGAAGAATCTTTTTTTTTTTTTTGAGATGGAGTCTTGCTCCGTTGCCCAGGCTGTAGTGCAGTGGTGCAATCTTGGCTCACTACAACCTCTGCCTCCCAGGTTCAAGCACTTCTCCTGTCTCAGCCTCCCAAGTAGCTGAGATTACAGGAATGTGCTGCCACACCCAGCTAATGTTTTGTATTTTAGTAGAGATGGGGTTTCACCTTGTTGCCCAGGCAGGTCTTGAACTCCTGAGCTCAGGCAATCCACCCGCCTCTGCCTCCCAAAGTGCTAGAATTACAGGAGTGAGCCACTGCACCTGACCTTTTAGATACTCTTGTAGTTAGTATGCATTTTTAAAGATTTTCTGACTATTTGATACTAGAATGTAGAAACAAAATTGATATTTGTATATTTATCTAGGGTTCTGAAATGTTGTTAAACTCAACTATTGGATCTAGTAGCTTTTTTATACGTGTGTATGTAGATTCAGTTGAATTTTCCACATAGACAATCATGTTGTCTGTGAATAAAGACAGTTGTATTACTTCCTTACCAATTTGGATTTTTTTTTTTTTCTTATTGTGCTTTTTAGAACATCCACACAATGTTGAGCAGAGATGGTAAAAACGATACATACTTTGTTGTTCTGATCTTGTAGGATAATCATTCGGTCCTAAGTATGATTTTATTCATAGGTTTTTCATAGATGCTTGTTACCGGTTTGAAAAAGTCCCCTGCTAGTAGTGCTTTACTATGATTTTATATTTTTTGTTTTGTTTTGTTTTTAATCAGGAATTGATGTTGGATTTTCTTAAAGGATTTTTGTGTGTCTATTGAGATAATCATGTGGGCTTTATGTTAGTTTACTAATATACTGAATTACATTGATTGATTTTCAACTTTTTTTTTTTTTTTTTGAGACGGAGTCTCACTATGTTGCCCAGGCTGGAGTGCAGTGGCACAATCTCGGCTCACTGCAACCTCCACCTCCTGGGTTCACGCCATTCTCCTGCCTCAGCCTCCCGAGTAGCTGGGACTACAGGCACCCACCACCACACCTAGCTAATTTTTTGTATTTTTAGTAGAGATGGGGTTTCGCCGTGTTAGCCAGGATGGTCTCGATCTCCTGACCTTGTGATCTGCCCACCTTGTCCTCCCAAAGTGCTGGGATTGCAGGCGTGAGCCACAACACCCGGCCTAAGTCACCTTTGCATTCCTGAGATAAACTGCACTTGTTCAAAAGGTACTATCCTTTTTATATAAGGTCGAATTTGATTTGCCAAAATTTTGTTTAAAAATTGGTCATCTAAGTTTATGAGGCATATTTATAGTTTTCTTTTCTGTTGATGCATTTATCATGTTTGGGTATCAAGATATTGTTTGTCAGCATAGAATGAATTAGGAATATAGTCTCTCTTATTCAATTTTCTGGAAGAGTTTGTATAGAATAAGTATACATATATATGTTAAATGTTTGATAGAATTCACCAATGACCTATGATACTATCTGAATTTGTTTCCTTCGTAAAAAAGATTTTTAAATTATTTTATACTTATAACCATGAGTTAGCTTTGGAAGTTTGTATCTTTAAAGAATTATACCATTTTATCTAAGCTGCTGAATTTATGGTCATAAAGTTGTTAATAATATCCCCTTAGTAAATTTTTAATATTTTGATTCTACGTAATTTCAGCTGTCTCATTTTTTAACCAATATATTTGCACATATTTATGGTGTACATTTAATATATTGTCAAATGCATGGAATGTATAATGACCAACTCAGTGTATTCAGGATATTCATCGCCACTAGCGTTTATCATTGCTATGTGTTGGGGACATTTTAAGACACCTCTTCCAGATATTTTGAAATACACAATATATTGTTTTAACTATAGTCACCATATTTTGCTGTCAAACATTAGAACTTATCCTTTCTGTTTGTTTGTGCCCACTAACCAACATAAGATAATCCTCTCATTAACTCACCGCAGAACAATCTCTCTCCCCTGCCTCTGGTAACTATCAATCGACTCTCCACCTCCATTAGATTAACTTTTTTACCTCTCACATATAAGTATGAACATGTGAGTATTTCTCTTTCTGTGCTTAGCTCATTTCACTTAATGTCCTCCAATTCTATCCACGTGGCTGAAAAAAACAGTATGTCATTTTTTAATATCTGAATAGTATTTTACTGTGTACAGATACCACATTTTCTTCATTCATTGACGGACACTTTGGTTGATTCCATATCTTGGCTATTGTGAATAGTGCTGCAGTAAACATGGCAGTGATGGTATCCCCTTGACATACTGATTTCCTTTCCTTTGGGTAAATACATAGTAGAATTGCTGAATCCTACATTAGTACTCGTTTTTAGTTTTCTAAGAAATTTCTGTGCTGTTTTCAATAATGGCTGTACCAATTTACAATGCCATTAACAATGTATAAGCTTCCCTTTTCATTCTCACCAGCATCTGTTTTTTTTGTTTGTTTGTTTGTTTTTGTCTCTTTGATAATAGCATTTTTAACTGGGGTAAACTGGTATCTCATTGGCCTTTGACTTGAATTTTCCTGATGATTAGTGATGTTGATCATTTTTTCATATACCTGTTGGCTATTGGCATGTCTTCTTTTGAGAAATGTCTGTTCAGATACTTTGTCTACTTTTTAATGTGATTGTTTGGTTTTTGTTTGGATTTTGTTTGTTTGGGGGGTTTTGTTTTTTGCTGTTGATTTGAGTCCCTTGTATATTCTGGACATTACCCCCTTGTCAGATGAAAAGTTCACAAGTATTTTCTCCCATTCAACTTATTGTCTCTTCACTCTGTTGACTGTATTCTTTGCTGTGTTGAAGCTTTTTAGTTTAATATAGTCCCATGTGTCTATTTTTGTTTTTGTTGCCTGTGCTTTTGAGGTCTTAGCCATTAAATCCTTGCCTAGACAAACATCTTGGAGTTTTTCCTCTGTGATTTATCCTACTAGTTTTATAGTTTGGGGCCTTACTTTTAAGTCTTTAATCCATTTTGAGTTGATTTTTTTATATGGTGAAAGATCGGGATCTAGTTTTATTCTTTGCTTATGAATATCCACTTTTCCCAGTACCATTTATTGAAGAAAGTGTTTTTTCCCACTATGTGTTCTTGGTGTCTTTCTCAAAAATCAATTGTCTATAAATACACGGATTTATTTTTGGGTTATAATCTTCTGTTGGTCTATGTGTTTGTTTCTATATCAACAGCATGACGTTTTGGTTACTATAACTTTTTAATTTATTTTGACGTAAAGTAATGTGACGCTTTTGGCTTTGTTCTTTTTGCTCAGTATTGCTTTGAGTATTCAGACTCCTTTCTTATTCCATACAAATTTTAGAGTTTAAAAAAATTTCTGTGAAAAATGTTATTTGTATTTTGAAAGAAATTGCATTGAGTCTGTAGATTGCTTCGGGCAGAAACATCATTTCAGCAATGTTCTTCTGATCCATGAACATGGAGTATCTTTTCATTTGTTTGCATCCACTGCAATTTCTTTCATCAGTATTTTTCTTGTAGAGGTCTTTTTACCTCCTCGCTTAAATTTATTCCTAGACAGGTTTTTTTGGTGGGGTAAGCGTTAGGTATTGGAAAGTCTTGTAATTCCTCATAAAGAAATTAAAGTCTTGATTTCTTTTTCAACTAGCTCATTGTTGGTGTATAGAAACACTATTGACTCTTTTTTTTTTTTTTTTTCCGCTCTGTTCCCCAGGCTGGAGTGCAGTGGTGCGATCTCTGCTCACTGCAAGCTCTGCCTCCTGGGTTCACATAGTTCTCCTGCCTCAACCTCCCTAGTAGCTGAGACTACAGGTGCTGCCACCACGCCCGGCTTATTTTTTGTATTTTTAGTAGAGATGGGGTTTCACCGTGTTTGCTAGGATGGTCTCAATCTCCTGACCTCGTGATCCGCCTGCCTCGGCCTCCCAAAGTGCTGTGATTACAGGCGTGAGCCACCGCACCTGGCCCACACTATTATTTTTGTATGTTGATTTTGTATTCTGCAATTTATCAGATCCAAAAGCTTTTTGGTGTAATCTTTAGGTTTATTAACATCATATCTGCAAAGAGTGGCAATTTGACTCTCTTGTATCCAATTTGGATGACTTTTATTTATTTCCCTTGACTGGTTGCTCTGGCTGTGGATTCAAGTATTATGTTGAATAGGAGTGGTGAACTTGGGCATTCTTGTCTTGTTCCAGTTTTTAGAAAAAAGACTTTCAGCTTCTTCCCATTATAATTTTAGCTATGTGTTTGTTATATATGGGCTTTATTATGTTGAGACATGTTCCAAGCCTAGAGTTTTTATTATGAATGGATGTTAAATTTTATCAAATGCTTTCTCCATGTCTTTTGAGATGATCATAATGTTTTTTGTCCTTCATTCTTTTAATATGATGTATCACATTTATGCATTTGGCTATGCTGAACCATCCCTACGTCTCTGGAAGAAATCTCACTTGATCATGGTACATTATCTTTTGCATGTGCCGTTGAATTTGGTCTGTTAATATTTAGTTGAAGATTTTGGCATCTATGTTCTTTAGGAATATTGACCTGTAGTTTTCTTTCTTCTGTTGTATCCTTATCTGGTTTTGGTATCAGGGTGATGCTGGCTTCAGGAATGAATTGGAGAGAATTTCCTCCTCCTCTGTTTTTGTTTTTGTTTTTGTTTTTGTTTTTGTTTTTAATAGTTTGGGGAGAATAGGTTTTTCTTTTAATGTGGCAGTAAAGCCATCAAGTCCTGGGCATTTCTTTGTTGGGAGACTTTTTATTACTGATTCTATCTCATCACTCATTATTGGTCTATTCAGGTTTTCTATTTCTTCCTGATTCAATCTTGGTAGGCTGTATGTGTCCATTCCCCCTAGGTTTTCAGTATGTTAACATACAGTTTTTCACACAAGTCTTTGGTCATCTTTTTTGTTTCTGTAGTATCAGTTGTAATGTTTCCTTTTTCATTCCTAATTTGTATGTTTCTTTTTTTCTTGGTTAGTCTAGTTAACGGTTTATCAATTTTGTTTATCTTTTCAAAAAGACAACTTTTTGTTTCCTTGATATTCTATGTGGATTTTTTTAGCTTCTAATTTATTTAGGTTGTTCTGATTTTAATTACTTCTTTATTTATACTCATTTTGGGTTTTGTTTGTTCTTGCTTTTCTTCTTCCTTAAGGGCATCATTAGGTTGTTTATTTAAAATCTTTCTACTTCTCAGATGTAGGTGGTTATTGCTATAAAGGACCCTCTTAGCACTGCTTTTGCTCTATTCCCACAGGTTTTGGTATGTTGTGTTTTCATTCCATTTGTTTTGAGAATTTTTTCATATCGTAATTTCTTCATTTACCCACTGGTCATTTAGGAGCATATGGTTCCATTTTCATGTATTTGTAGTTTCCACGATTGTCTTATTAATTTCTAGTTTTATTTCATTGTGGTCTGAGAAGCTACTTGGTATAATTTTGAATTTTAAAAATGTGTTGAGACTTGCTTTGTGGCCTAACATATGGTCTATCCCAAAGAATGTTCCATGTGCTGATGAAAAAATAATGTGTATTCTGCAGCTGTTGGATAAAATATTCTGTAAATGTCTGTTAGGTCCATTTGGTCTAATGTGCAGTTTATATCCAATGTGTCCTTGTTGATTTTCTGTCTAGATGATATCCAGTGCTGAGAGTGGTTTGAAGTCCCCAACAATTATTACATTGGGTATTTCTCTCCTTTTAGATCTAATATTACTTTATATATCTGGATACTCTGGTGTTGGTACATATGTGTTTAGAATTGTTATATCTTGTTGCTGAATTGATCTCTTTCTTATTATAATAACCTTCTTTATCTCTTTTTACTAGTGTTGACTTAAAGTCTGTTTTATGTGATACAAGTGTAGCTACTCCTGCTCACTTTTGGTTTCCATTTCTGTGGAATGACTTCTTCCGTCCTTTTACTTTCAATGTGGAAGTGTCTTTAAGGGGGAAGTGGGTTTACTTTAGGCAGCATATAGTCGGATCATGTTGTTTAAATCAACTAAACTTTTAAATGGAAAATTTAATATATTTACATTCAAAGTGGTTATTTTGTTAATTATTTTCAGGTTGCTTTGTATGTCCTTTGTTCCTTTCTTCCCTCTTATTGTTCCTACGGGTTGGTTTTCTGTAGCAGTAACATTTGCATCCTTTCTCTTCTTGTGTTTGCTTTACCAATGAGTGTTATATTTTGTGTGTGTTTTAATGAGGGTAGATATTGTCCTTTCACTACCAGATGTAGGACTCTAGGACTCTCTTAAGCATTTCTTGTAGGGCTGGTCTAGTGGTGATGAATTCTTTCTTTTTACATGTCTGGAAAAGACTATTCTTCATTTATGAATAACTTTGCTGGGTATAGGATTCTTCATTGCTAGTTTTTTTTTGTTTTTTTTTTTTCCTTTCAGCATTCTGAATATATGATCCTATTTTCTCATGACCTGTAGAGTCTCTGGTGAGAAATTCACTTAGTCTGATAGACAGTTCCCTATATATAAATAGATGCTTTTCTCTTGCTGTTTTTAGAATTATTTCTTTTCCTTTGACTTTTTTTTTTTTTTGAGATAGAGTTTCACTGTTGTTGCCCAGGCTGGAGTGCAATTGTGTCATCTCAGCTCACTGCAATGTCCGTCTCCCAGGTTCAAGTGATTCTCCTGCCTCAGCCTCCTGAGTAGTTGGGACAACAGGCACCTGAAACCATGCCCAGCTAATGTTTGTATTTTTAGTAGACAAGAGGTTTCACCATGTTGGCCAGTTTCACTCCTGACCTCAGGTGATCCGCCTGCCTCAGCCTCTCAAAGTGCTGGGATCATAGGCATGAGCCACCATGCCTGGCTTTCTTTGACTTTTGACGGTATAATTATAGGAAGACCTGGAAATCTTTTTGAATCCTACCTATTTGGAGGTTTCTGAGCTTTTTGTATCTGGATGTGTAGACCTCTAGCTAGGTTTGGGAAGTATTCAGCAGTCATTTTGTTAAATAGGTTTCCTATATCTTTGCTCTCTCTTCACTTTCTATAACACCCAAAATTTGACTATTTGGTTGCTTTATAGTACTCAATATGTCATGTAGGCATTCTTAACTCCTTTTTATTCTTTGGATTTTGTGTGGTCTGTGTGCGTCTGTTATTTCAAAAGAACTGTCTTCAAGTTCTGAAATATTTTTTCTACTTGATCTAGTCTATAGTTGAAGCTGTTGATTGTATTTTTATTTCACTCATTGAATTCTTTTATTTTAGGATTCGTTTGGTTCTTTTCTGTAACATCACTTTGATGAATTTCTGATTCATATTCTGAATTGCTTTTCTGATTTATCTGGGTTCTCTTGCATCTCACTGAACTTCTTTAATATCATTATTTTAAATTCTTTTTCAAGCATTTCATAAATTTCTTTTTCATTGGAATCTGTTACTGGTCAATTATTGTGGGTTTTTTTAGGTGTTATATTTCCTTGTTTTTCATGTTTTTTATGTCTTTAGGTATCTGCACATCTGGTAGGATCATTAGTTCTTCCAGTTTTTTGGATTTGCTTTCATAGAGGAAGCCCTTTGTGTGAAGCTGTAGCTATTGTATTGTCTGGGTAGGAAATGTTAGTTTTGATTCTGGGTGCATGCAGTAGTCTAGTATCCATATGATTTCTTCAGCTATAAATAGCTTAAGTAGTATGTATAATTTCCTCAGTGGCTTGGGCTGCAGTTATTAGTGGAGGCTGTGGTGAGGCTTTGTTAGGAATGGGGATGCCAGATGGGCCAGTAATCAGGCCCCAGTCGTGGCAGCAGTGGGACAAATGTTCCTGTCCTTGGGCCCCTGAGCAGTGTACACAGGCGCTGGTGGTAGTGGATTTAAGTGGGCTAATTCTGGGGCCTCTCAGCAGCTTGCTCAGGGGCCAGAAGTAGTAGCAATGGTCTGGGCAGTTGAGTAGGTCCTCACACCCCTGGGCAGCTTGTGTGGCACAGGCAATGGCAGTAGCAGTGATGAAACAACCCTCAAGTTCCAAGGTAGAACACTCTAGTGTTAATGGTGGTGGTGATGAGCTGGGTAGACCAGTCCTCAGGCCCTCAAATGTCACAACCAGGTGAGTGTTGGCATTGGTGGCAGGCTGGGTGACGCTAACCATGGTATTCAGGTCAGAGCAATCCCTATGCCTCTAGATGGCCTGCTTTATCACCAGTGGAAGGTGTTCTGGGCCTGTTGCTAGGCCCTTGGTGGTACATACGCACACCTGGAGCAACCAGTAGGATTGGGGCAATCCCCAGGTCCTGGGGCAGTATGCTCAGGCACTGGAACCGGCAGTGCCAGGCTGGTAACTCTGTCCTCAAGCTCCCTAGTAGTACACAGAGGAACAGGTTATGATAGGCAGGATGGGGCTATCCCTAGGTTCCCAAATAGCATGGTTAGGTGGTAATGGCAATGGCAGCAGTGGCGGTGTGTGGGGACAGCCTGCAACCAGGACAGTTGCAGTGGCTAAGCTACTGGTGTGCGTGTGCTTGCTATCAGTGTCAGCTACCTCAGAAAGTTGGCTTTTAGGCTCTGGGAAGACTCGTCAGTGAACTGCACTGCCCATTCCCTGTAGGACACTATGTGGGATAGAGTGCTCAGGACCCTCTTTGACTAAGTTCAAATGTCATTGCATCACTGTAGCCCTCTAGGTAGACATGGGGAAATGTCACCTATGCTCCATGGATGTGGAGAAGCTGTAGGGTCCCAGAGCAGGATGCAGTCCGGTGGAGGCTAGGATCTCAAAATGGCACTGTGCTGCAGCTGCTTGGGTTTTGGCAGGTGTGTGAAACCTAGAATTATCTTTGTTTCTGGAGCAATGCCATCTCATGGACTCCAGGCAGCTCCCTATACTAATCTTAGGGCCCACAGGGGGCAAGGGCTAGCATCACAAGAGTCCACAGTGGGAAAGTGGGCTACTGGGGATCTCTTACCCTTTCCCTGCACTGGGAAGTGTCTCCAGGCTTCCAGCCAATCCCAGCCTGGCCAACTGCCTCATTTCTCTTCCATTCCATGCCTCAGGTGCCTTCTGTTACTTCTTTGCTAAATTACAGTGTGCTCTCTTAGATGCTTATTTAAAATGTGATTATCTTGAAGTATTGATTCTTTGTGGAGGAAGCTAGTGCTGGGTGCCTCTAGTCAGCTTTATCTTCTTGAAGACCCCTCTCATTCTTGATATTGGTAATTTTTCTCATATATATTTCTTTCCTTAGTCTGACTAGAAATTTATCAGTTTTATTTTCTCAAAGAACCAAAGTAAAACGGCTTTGGGTTTACTGACATCTGTATTTTTCTTTAACATACTTTGGGTTTAATTTCCTCTTCTTTTTGCAGTTTATTAAGGTAGCATATAGAGTAATCAACTTGAGACTTTTCTTGTTTTCTAATACTGGAAGCATTTCTATAAATTTTCTCTAAATTCTGCTTTAGTATCATTCTGCAAATTTTGATAGGTTGACTTTACATATTCATTACACTTAAAATATTAGTAATTTCTCTTTTAATCTATTCTTTGAATCATGAGTTATATAGGATATGTTGATTAGTTTCCAAATACTGAATATTTTGCAGGTATCTGTGATTTAATTTCACAAAGATGAAAGAACATTTTTTATAACTCAAAATTTTTTATATGTATTGAAACATGTTTTATGGCCAGGAACATATCTTGGTAAACATTTCACATCCTGAAAAGAACATGTATTCTGCTATTCTTGGATATAGTACTCTATAAATGTCAATTAAGTCAAGATGATGAATAGTATTGTTCAAAATTTATATATTCTTATTAACATTCTATCTGCTTTATCAGTTTGGTGGGTATTGAAATAATGAACCATACTTGAATTTGTCTATTTAACAGTTGTATTAACTTTTGCTTCTAGTACTTTGAAGTTTATTATGTACATAAATAGATTATGACTTCTTCACAACTGACCTATTTATAATCAGGAAATGACATTCTTCATGCCTTTATATTTGTTCAGTAATCAACTTTGTCCTGAAATTAGTACAGCCATTCCATCTTTTTCTTGTATCCTCATTCTACTTTTATTTGTGTTTCTGTAACATCCTTTTCTTATAGACAACATATAGTTGGGTCTTTCTTTTTAATCCAATCTGATAATCTCTACTTTATAACTAAGGTATTTAACCCACTTATGTTTAATGTGACTATTGATACATTGTTTGGTTAAAATTTATCAGTTTAATTTTTTCTGTTTCTTTTCTTTGCTATTTTTTGCATTTTAAAAAAGTAACTGAATATTGTATGATTCCATATTTGTGTTTGTTGGATATTTAAGCTACAATTGTTTAATTTTTTATTTTAGTGGTTGCTTTGAGGTTTATAATATACATCTTTAGCTTATCACATTTGACCTCCTTGTAAAGACCAATAACTCTTAGATTTGCCCTTTTGAGGATACTTTCTAGATCTTGTAGGCATGCTTCATGTTTTATTCTTTATTCTTTTGTCTCCTCTACGTATTTTCAAATATCTTCTCTCAAGCTATTTTTTCTGCTTGATAAATTCTGCTGCTGAGAGACTCCAATGCATTCTTCAATATGTCAGTTGAATTTTTCAGCTTCATAATTTCTGCTTGTTTTTTAAAAATTATTTCAATCTCTACTAAAATTATGTTAGAATTCTGGATTCCTTCTCCGTATTATCTTGAATTTTATCGAGCATCCTGAAAACAGCTCTTTTGATTTCTCTGTCTGAAGGGTCACATATCTTTATCACTCTGAGATTGGTCACTGGTGCCTTAGTTCATTTGTTGAGGTCATGTTATACTGGCTGGGCTTGATGCTTGTGGATGTTTGTTAATGTATGGGCATTGAAGAGTTTTGTGCATTTATTGTAGTCTGGGCTTGTTTGTACCTGTCCTTCTTGGGAAGTTTTTCCAACTATTCAAAGGGAATTGTGTGTTGTGATCTAAATATTTGGTTACTACAGCTGTATTTGCTTTAGAGGGTACCCCAAGACCAGTAACCCTGAGACTCTTGCAGACTCATAGAGGTACTATCTTGGTGGCCTTGGATAAGAACTAGGGGAATTCCCTGGATTACCAGGCAGAGTCTCTTGTTTTCTTTGCTTACTTTCCCTCAGAGTCTCTCTCTCCATGCTGAGCTCCCTGGAGCTGGACGAGGTGTGACACAAGCACTCCTGTGGCCACCACCACTTAGACAGCACTGGGACAGATATGAAGCCAACACAGCACTAGGTCTCACCCAAGGCCCATGGCAACCACTGCCTGGTTACTGCCAATGTTCACTCAATTACCAAGGGCTCTTCAGTTGGCAGGTGACTCATTCATCCAGGCTTATGTCTTACACTTCAGGGCAATGAGCTCACCCCTGGCCCAGATCACGTCCCAGAATGTTGTCCAGGAGGCAGGACCTGGAGTCAGAAAACTTAGAAATCTACTTGGTGCTGTATATTACTGTGGCTGAGCTGGCACCCAAACCACATGACGGAGTCCTTCCTTTCTCATGCAGAAGTCTCTCTCTGTGGCCACCACTGCCCCAAGCCTGTGTCAATTACTGTCGGGCTACTGTCAGTGTTCACTCGAGGTCCAAGGGCTTTTTAGTCAGCTTGTAGTGAATGCTTCCAGGCCTCGGTCTCTCCTTTCAAGGCAATGTGCTCCCCTCTGGCCCAGGACGAATACAAAAACAGCTGTCCATGAACCAAGGCCTGGAATCAGGGACCCCAGGAACTTACCTGGGGTCCCACTGGCCAAGCTGGTGCCTCAGCTGCATGACAAAGCCTCCTTTACTCTTCCCTCTCCTTTCCTCAAGCAGAAGGACTATCTCCCCATGGCCACCAGAGCTGGGAATGCCCTCAGCCACATATGAAGCCAGACTGACCCAAGTCCCACAGTGAGAATTGCCTGGTTATCACTCATGTTTATTCAAGGCCAAGGGCTCTTTGGTCAGCATATGATGGATTCTGCCAGGACTGGGGCCTTCACTTTCAAGGCAGCATGTTCCCTTCTGACTCAGGGTGTGTCTAGAAATGTTGACTGGGATCTAGTGCCCGGAATGGTGGCCTCAGGACTCTGCCTGGTGCCCTGTTCTACTGTGACTAGGCTGTTACCAAGATGCAAGATAAAGTCCTCTTTACTCTCCCGTCTCCTCTCATCTAGTTGAAGGAATACTCCTGGACCTGTGAGCTGCTCTACCTGGGTGATGCAAGCACTTGCTTGACCACATTGGCTGGTATCTCACTAGGTTGCATGCAGCCCAAGTCCACTGGCAAGCAGCCCAGCTCAGCACCAGGACTTGCCCAGGAATTGAAGTCCTGTGGCCTAGACTGCCTTTCAACATTATTTGGGACCCCAAATGCACTTTAGCTTGTGGTGGTAGGTCTAGCCAGAACTCAGGTTCCTACTGTTGAGATGGGCAATTCCTCTCTGGTTAGGGTTGTTCTAAATGCTTCCTCTGAATTCTTCCCTATGTTGCTTTCTGCTGTGACAGCGCAGCACTGAGTTCCAATGCAAAGTTGCACAATCACTGCACTCTCCCTCCCCCAATCACACAGGTTCTTTCTCTGTGCAATGAGGTCACTGCCAGAGGATGTGGGAGGGGTGGCATCAAGGATTCAAAGCTGTCTTTCCTATCCTCTTCAGTGTCTGTTTCCTTGATATGATGTTAAGACCAGGTACTGTAATTGCCCACCTCATTTTCATTCTCATGAAGGTGCTTTTTTGTGTAGATAGTTGTTCAATTTGGTGTTCTTGTTAGGGGAATGACTACTGGAGGCTTCTATTTGGCCGTATTGCTCCACCTCTCTCAGTAAACCTTTAGTTTTGAAAGATGCTATCACTAGCGTAAAATTCTGGGTTGACATTTCTTTTTTCTTTTCAGCACTTTGAAGATGTCGCTCCACTTCCCACTTGCATGTTTTTTCTGACAAGATATCTACTGTTATCCTTATCTTTGTTCCTATGAATGTAAAATGCACCTCCCTAGCTGCTTTTAAGGCTTCTCCATCACTGCTTTTGTGGAATATGTGCCTTGATACAGTTTTCTTAGTGTTCCTTGTGCTTGTATTTCTATAAGCTTCTTTGATGTGTGGGTTCATAGTTTCTGTGAAATTTGAAAATTATGCAGCATTTTAAAAAAATCTGTCTACCTGCCTTTGAAAACCCCAATTACACATGTACCAGGATGCTTAAAATTGTCCCATGGTTTAATATTCTATTTTCTATGTTTTCCATTTTGTATAGCTTCTACTATTGTTTTCAATCCTATTAACCTTCTTCACTGCAATGTCTAACCTGTTGATAATCATATCTAGTGTATTCACACTTTGTAGTTTTCATGTCTAGAAGTTGGATTTGGTTTCTTAAATGTCCCCGTTTCTACTTAGGTGTTTTGAATATATGAAATGCAGTTAATACTGTTTTAATGTTTTTGTCTGCTTATTCTGATATCTTTGTTAGCTCTAGATCTCTTTTATTGATTGCTTTACCTCCTCATTATGAATCACATTTTCATGCTTCATTGCATGACTAGTAATTTCTAATTGAATGTCAGACATTATGAATTTTACCTTGTTGAGTGCTGGCCATGTTTTCTATAAATATTTTAGAGTTTTGCTGTAGGACAAAGTTACCTGGAAATACTTTTCTCTTTTTATGCCTGGCTTTTAAGATTTGTTCAGCATTACCAGTACAGCACTTAGTCTAGGGCTAATTATTTCCCACTCTTGAAGCAAGAACTTTTAAGTAGTATACCCAATACTCTTTTAATCATCAGGCCTTCTAATCTTGCTAGCTGGAACATTCACTTTTCCCAGTCCTATACCCTGGTGGTTTGTTCCCTGGTGAACGACTGGTTTCCCCACATGCATGTGCTGATCAATACTCAGCTGAATACTTGAGGGGAACTGTCTCCAAGTCTCTTGAGTTTTCTCTCTGAGAAGCTTGATCCTCACCAGTAGTTTGTCTTGCAAACTCAAGCTGCCTTGGTCTTTCTGAAATCTTAGCCCTGTTTCCTCAACTTTTGCAGAAGTCATCTGATTTTCACTACCTAGAACTATGGCGTAGAAACTTGCAAGTCAGAAACAAGGGGCAATCACAGGGCTCCATTTATTAGTTACCCATCTCTCAGGAGTCACTGTCCTTCATTGCCTGATATCCAGTGTCTTGAAAACCACTGTTTTACATATATTGATTTTTTTTATGGTATCTAGTGCACTATTACTATACCTTGACCCCAGCTAGAAGAACATAGTTTACAACTTGGATTTTTTAACAGAGATTTAGCTCCATTCAGTCTGGCCCAACAATACAGCAATGTTGATCAATTCACAGCTAATCAAATTAAAACATAATATTCATTGTCCCTCAATAACTACTAAATGGTCATTTAGATAATTTACATAAGTTATTTATATTTTTAATAACATAGCATGAAGCCAGGAACAGTGGTGTGCACCTATAGTCCCAGCTACTCAAAAAGCTGAGATGGGAGAATCACTTGAGCCCAGGAGTTTGAGACCAGCCTGGGCAACATAGTGAGACATTGTCTCAACAAAGACAAAAAGTAAATAATAATATATTATGAAGTTTTACCTCTTTTGAGACGGAGTCTCGCTCTGTTGCCAGGCTCGCTTGCAGTGAGGCAATCTCAGCTCACTGCAACCTCTGCATCCCGGATTCAAGTGATTCTCCTGCCTCAGCCTCCCGAGTAGCTGGGAATAGAGGCACTCACCACCACACTCAGCTAATTTTTGTATTTTTAGTAGAGACGGGGTTTCACCATATTGTCCAAGCTGGTCTCGAACCCCCAGCCTCAAGTGATCTGCCCACCTTGGCCTCAGTGCTGGAATTACAGGTGTGAGCCACTGTGCCTGGCTGGTTTTACCTCTTTCTAATTTTACCTTTTATGTATATGAGGAAAACTAGGGTTAACAATGTGAAATGTTGTTCCAAATACCTAGTAAATTATGGATCTAGCTTTCAAATCCAGATTTTTCTGATTCCAAAGACATTGTGCTTTCCATAGCAATATGGTTATTAACCCTTTAATAAGGGATTTTCTAATTATGCTTTTCAGCTAAATACATGGAAACATTACTAATTGACTACCTTAAAATGTTAGCCGACTAGTAGAATTTAAAAGAGATTTTTCTGTAGATCGGCAGGGAAAAATTATATTGCAAGAACAAAAGCGATAAAATGAAAACAAAATTAAAGTAATTAACTTTATCACTCAGTTTCATGCCAAATGCTGAGAATTAGAACTCGTAATGAGAAGACAATGGGTACCCAGAGACGCAGACAATCAAAGGAAGACTCAGAGGAGATGGATCATTTGACAAACCACCAAACGCAGCACAGGTTTGCCGACTTAAGACCAAAACTGTCAGATGTTTTAAAAGTTAGATTATCTTGATGCCTTACAAACTCCATTTAAGATATAGAATATACAAACTGTAAAAATTAACATTACCAATTTAATCTTCATTAAAGATATCAAATAATTTTTTGACTTAAAGATATTACTAAAATTTATGTATTTTTTGAAAGCCACTTAATCTTAGATCTTGGTTTAAATATTATAAATAAGCACAGTAAATACTTTCAGTATAAAAATAATCATTTTTAAAACTTCTTTGTTATCAAAAATGTCACAAAAATCAAATAATTTTTTCTTATTACTGAATTAAACCAGTGATGAAAAATACACAAAATGCAATAAAGCTAAAAGAATGTTCCATACATATTGTGCAAACAATTCTATCACATAGTCAGGAAAGACCAATTATCTCCAATGTAATCCATACAGTTAATGGCAATCTTATATAAGAAGTTGGTCTGCTTCAGGTCTATACATCCTCACTAAAAGCTCCTTAAAATATCATGGGCTGTGTACGGCGGCTCATGCCTGTAATCCCAGCACTTTGGGAGGCCGAGGTGGGCAGATCATGAGGTCAGGAGATTGAGACCATCCTGGCTGACACACTGAAACTCCATCTCTACCAAAAATACAAAAAGTTAGCCGGGTGTGGTGGTGGGCGCCTGTAGTCCCAGCTACTTGGGAGGCTGAGACAGGAGAAGGGTGTGAACTGGGGAGGTGGAGCTTGCAGTGAGCCAAGATCACACCACTGTACTCCAACCTGGGTGACAGAGCAAGACTCCGTCTAAAAAAAAAAAAAATCACAAGTACACTATGTATGAGAAGATGAAAAGAAACTCTATACAGCAGTAAAGATCTCTGCATTGCCTTGGGGATAAATGGAAGTAAAATATCACCTTGAAAGGCATTAGGACAAAATAATAAATTTTCCAGAACTACTTTTCATTCATTTCATCTATTTAAAGATTCCTGCATTGAAGCAAAGTGTAAACTTGAAGACTATTTTATTCCTGTTGAAGAGAGGACTAAGAGAAAATCTTGGCTGTACGAATGAATACTCATGATATGATGATTTTTCTTTATGGCGTGGTTGTAAAGAATGGAAATGGAAATGACTTTCCCTATGTATTAGCATTTTTTAAGCATCCGAGGAACTTAAAGTCAGATCCATTGGAAAGAGAAGAAACTTTGATACCTTAAACAGTTGAACTTTAAAGAAAAAAAAATCAAAAGGCAAAATGGTATTAATATTACATGCAAGTCCTCAGATGATCTATTAGTATATGTAAAATATTATCATGCTCATTTAGACACAGGTATGAGCCCATTACAGAATAATTGTTGTTCAGAAAGAAAAGCTGGGATGCATATGGTAAAGCTGAAAAGGACCTTGGAAATCATTTTTTATAAATGCTTTTTTTTTTTTTTTTTTTTTTTTTTTTTTTTTTTTTTTTTTTTTGCACTTGAAGGAAAGAAAACCCAAAGATGGAAGGTGAAGATAATTTGCTCAAAGGACTAAAATAGGAAGAGTTAGAACTAGAACCCAACTCTCCTCATTCTCAGGGCCCCGTGGTTTAAACTAAATGAATGCATATTCTGTGTGATATCCCATAGGTACTTACTGGTTTGTTTTCATTTAACAGGGATGCTTGTACATTTTATGACAAGTATTTTATAGGATTTAATTTGTTTTTACATGCTGCTGGGTGTTGAGTGCCAATCAAATGATTCTTAAGGTTATTTTTGATTTTGCAAGTACTTGAACACTTACAAGTAAAAACGTGTGGTTAGAATATTAAAGGCAACATTTACTGAAAAAGATTGAAGCCTTTGTTTGAAACCTTCTGTTGAAACAGATAGGTGAGGCTGGGTGCAGTGGCTCATGCCTGTAATCCCAGCACTTTGGGAGGCTGAGGCAGGTGGATCACTTTAGGCCAGGAGTTCGAGACCTGCCTGGTCAACGTGGTGAAACCCCATCTCTACTAAAAAACTACAAAAATTAGCTGGGCGCAGTGGCACATGCCTGTAATCCCAGCTATTTAGGAGGGAGGCTGAGGTCAGAGAATCACTTGAACTTGGGAGGCGGAGGTTGCAGTGAGCCACGATCGTGCCACTGCACTCCAGCTTGGGCAACAGAGTGAAACCCCATCTCAAAAACAAGAAAGAAAAAAAAAAAGATAGGTGATAAATAGTTGATCATGTAATGGGCAGATTAAGACTAGGTCAAAATTAGGTTAAAGGTCATACTTTGATAAAATGTATATCCTGATTACAAAGTACCTTTTCTCCCCAGGAGTTTAAATTGATTTTAAAGGAATATTTCAATCATTTCTCAGTAATTTTCATTGTCTACAAGAATGTCTCAGTAATCTTTCTAGCATAAGGAAGAAGACACTATCCATGTTTGCCATGCTATGAGCTGCATTACATTCCTGGAGTTGGAAGAAGAAAAATTCAAAGCCCAAATCATGCTTCCTGCTAGAGATTGCAGACCCCTTACATTGCATGTCATGCGTCTATAATTACATATAATTTAAGTAGAAAATGAAGGTAATTCATAGAAACTCTTCAGTGACTGAAGTTGAATGAACAAATCAATTGATGGACCAAGGCAGAATGGATAAAGTACAATTGTTTTATACACTGTAGAATGAGTAGGTTGAATGAATTTAAAGCTGTAAAAAGTAAATTTATAAAATAAACATTTTAGGGGCAGCTACATCAGTTACTGTACACATGTAATCTCACTTAATCTTCACAACAGCCCTTTTGCAGATGAGAGATGGAGACTTAGAAACATATCTATCACTGGGTCGCATGGCTGGAAAGTTGTAGGACATATATTCACCACTATTTCCTATCAGAAGCCCATGCTCTTTCTACTAAACCACACAGCAAATGTGTGCTCTATGAAGAGACTACTTAGATACAACACTGTCAGTAATAAACTCTAATAACAAAGAGCAAAATCAAATGGAGGTTTGGGGCTCTGGAACATATTCACAGGGTTCCATAAATTATATTACTCTAGATGTGCTTTGCACACTAGTTTTAGCTTATTTTCTCTGGTTGCATTGGTGATTACTAGCTCATTGCCAATGACAGGAAACCCAACTCCAATGGGCTTAAACCAACAAGGTTCATGTATCTGTAAAACCCAAGGGCATCTGCCTTTAGGCCTACATAAATTAAAGGACTCAGACAATGTGAGAGAACCTAAATTTTTCTCATTTGTCTCTCCTGCATTTCTCTTAATGATCGTGTTTTGAGGAACTTCTTAGTGACATGATGGCTGGCAGCAGGTACAGGCTTTCTTCCTCGTATGTCTCTAGTAGGGAGAAGGGAAAGGGATTTTTTCTAACGTAAGTATTGGGTGTGACTCACATTGGCTTGAATTGAGAATAAACGGATTCCTGCAGCAATACCCCTAACCAGAAGGATGTGATACACAGCCAGGCTGGAGTCACATTTCTATTCCTGAACAAGGAGATGGAGATATCATTAGAGTCACAAGATAGTGAAAGTGAGTGGCTCCCCAAGGAAAACAAACACTATATTCAGAAAAAAAGGATAATATTTGCTAAGTGTCAAAACTATGACATTTTTCACTAGAGTCTAGAATTAGGAAGAAAGTAGAAATATTTAAAAAATCTGTGTGCACATGTACCAAAATGATAGGCATTTGCCAATAAGTGACACATAATGGATCATTTAAAACCAGGTAAATTTTGATACAAAATTTATCATAGTCATGTTTCTGAATGTTCAATTCATACATGATGAATAAGAACCACCTTTGAATAGAAGAAATCTTGATACAGAGCATTACCCAATGTCAGGCAACAGGTTAAAGAGACCTAAAGCACAAGTTCTACATCCAATAGATCGGCATACCATGTCACCATGGTGATGATATTGCCATTATCACCATTCCGAGCTGGCCTCACTAGGTTGCTGTGGGAATGAAATTCTTTGGCACTTTTAGAAAATTTTATTTAGAAATTAGAGCCAACAAGTCTATCATACAAGTCAGTGAGCACTATATTCATCATGGGTCCTGACGGCAGGCTTGTCCTTTCAGTGTGAAAATATATATGTAACATGCCATAATTAGGCATCTACTTGGGTTCTCTAACCAAAGTGATATGTCTCATATGTAATCACCATTTTTTAATGATAAAGCCATTTCTTTTCCTCCAACAATAAAGATATTATATATTGAAATCACTTTCCAGAAATGTCTGTTTAGAATTATTTTTGTAAACAGTTTAACGAAACTTCCTACCACCAAATAGTCAAAAGTAAGCAAAAGCAAATATTAAATGAAAAGTCTAGAATAGTCCTAAGATCATTTGAAATTAAGCAAATTGCTTACAATAAAAGCTGAGTACATTTCAATCACATCCTAATGATTAATAATGACAAAGAAAAAGGTGATCGTAATGAGAATCATTAATACATGCCTATTATGTCAAAAATATGTTTGACCTCTTCTATGTATTAATTCTGTATTAAAGTACAGTCAAGTTGCTATAACAGATAAACCCCCAATTTTCAGTGGTTGAAGGCAATAGTAGTTTATTATTGCTCAAATAAAAGCCTAAATAGGTGTTTCTTACTGGTGGCTGGCGCTCTTCCAAGTTAAGTTTCAAAGACCCAGTCCCATGCCTTAAGAGTTTACCATATTGAAGTTGAGACAGCCAAGTCTTCTTACTCATCAAGCCCAAGGGAGAAAAGCATAGAGGACAGTCTCTGGTAGGTCTTTAATGGACCAGGTCTGGAAGTGAGACATTTCATCTCCACTCAGTATCACATGGTCACGTCTAATTGTGAAGGAGGCAAGGAATTGGGATCTCACTGTATGTCCCATTTTGGAGAGGCCACATAGCTAATTTACCCAAACCCAGACAGGTTTTACATATACAACAACTTTAATTCCAAGATGGCTTTTTATGTTGTCTCTTGGCGCTCTCAGGTATAGCACAACTTCATCATTTAAAAAACACTGTAACCAACATGTGTAATAAAAATGTTTTATAGGGGAACATATTGCTCGAATTTAAAAAAAAAAATCCAGAACATCTTTTAGCAGAGGGCCAATCTGTGTCTATGGACATATACAAAGTTAAATGGTCATCTTGGTCTCATTAGCACATGTGTTAACTGAGCTAACTGATTACAAACAAGTTCCCTTACACTGTGAAGAAAGACCTTAATCATAGCAGACACTTCTTAAAGATGATACTTCTTAAAGACACAATTTTATCCATGAAAGATAGGAAAGTCTACAGGTTTAAGAAGAGCAGATTGCTAAATTATTGCACCCTGATTTTCAATAAAATTAATTTTATTACCATCTGCACTGCAACATTGGGGGAAAAGGAAGAAAATATCTTACTGTTTACATTGAAGGTATCTTATTTTTCTTCACTTTGTAAGAGAAGCATCTATGTCACACATAAAAGCTCACTAAAGTTAGCCTGAAAGCGAAGAGGCAACATGGCATAATAGGATATGGCTTTAGAGGACTGCGGGTCAATCCATTCGCAGTGTGACCTTGAGCAAGTCCTTTCATCTATCTGGGGCTCAGTTTTCTCATTTGCCAAGTGAAGTCAGTGAGACTTTCTCTGCCTGCCCCCCAGGCCTGTTGTGAGAGCTACATGTGTGTGTGCAAGTATTTTTTCCAATATGAAAGAAAAAAATGTGTATTTGTAGAAAAATATTACAACATTTGAGGGGAAAAATACTTACTATTATTGCATAAGTAGGCCATTCATTTTGTTCCCTGGTCTCTCTTTTTCAAAACCACAAAGGCCATTGTATAATACAATGAAGTGGCTTTGAGCAGGGCCTGTGGCAATAGAGAGACTAGCTCTCCAATGCTACTTTTGTGACCTTGAACCAGCTCTTTATTTTCCCAGCAACTTAGACTCTCCATGTGAATTGGGGAAAACAGCATGTTCCTAAAAAGTAATGATGAGGATTAAATGAGATAGCATATGTAAAACACTCCACATAGTTGCCGGCACATAATAAATCCTGGCAATATATTTTATCTATTATCAGAGAAGGGTGTTTGATGATAGGGCTTGCTTCTCCCAGCTTCCCAGTCGGCTGTTTTCTATAATTATCCAAAAAAAAAACAGTATCAACCTGAACAGGAGTCTTTGGTTCCTTGTGGAAATGAAGGATTTCAGAGAGAACTGGGAATCTGGTTTGGGACAGCTGTTATCTCTGGCACACAGTGGTCTCACCAAGGCCCCTGACTTGATGCGAATTGTTTGTAACCACTCAGCTTGCTACTTTCCTGACCTCCAGAGCCCTTCTTTTGAAAGTTCTACATTGCAGATGTAAAAGAAATTATTTCTTGTACATCAATGGGACATTAAAAAGAAAGTATCTGTTGAGAAATTTCTTCATGATATTACAGAATTGTAGCATTTTATAGCCAAATGGACCAGGGATGATAAATTCAAATGCTAGATGGGCTGGGCAAGGAACAAAAGTAAGTGAAGTAGGGTTTGTATTCTTTGAACATGGATTCATTTTTTAGCATATTCAAACCAAAACATGTTTGTTAGCAAATTAAAAACAAAGAGATATGTAACAAAAAAAAGTAATGTGCTTTTCTCATTTATTTTGAGTATGTCTTGGATATTTATTTTTGCTCATTTTGGAAAGACACATAGGTACTGAAAAATATACCCATACTATTTTTAAAATAACAAAGGTAATGGAACTAGCATTTAGTCCCAATGTTGGAGAAAGACTATGGTGAAGACTGTGACAAATGAAATAGAAGACATGACATCTGCAATGGAGGCACCAGTCTGCTCTGGTCAATGGTTGTCATGTAAGAATGTGAGATTGATATTACATCTCCCAATTTTTGAACAGAAACTGGAAATCTGATTTTTAAGTGAAATCTCCCTATTTTTAAATGTTGGCTCAAAAAAAAAATGTAAAACTTGTCAACAAAAAGTACCTGTAGGTCAAATTTGGCTTTCTCATTGCTGACAATTACATGAATCCCCTGTTACAGAAGTAACTGATTGCAAAGGAACTAAATGATCCATGCCCAAGGTCACATTGATATTGTCAAAGTCAAAAGTTGAATGTGGATGTCCTGGGCCCCAGCTTGGGAAAATCAGTCTGTCTTCTCACATGCAAAGCAGCCGCAAAAAGACTAATGAAACAGAATGCGTGAAAATGGAAGCAGTTAAATGTGTTATTATTTCTGCCCTTCTTTTGTCTCAAGAGACTTCTCCATTTTCTCACGTATTATCCAAGACATAAGGCCTCCTTTCTTTCCGATTGTGTGATAATAATTTTCACATTCACAGGAAGCAATCTTCTGCTTGGTAGATACTATCTTTCTAGAGTTAAGGAAAGATACCACAGCCAATATGCAAAAGGGGAACAAGAAGCACATATTGAATTATTGAAATCAGTATTTCAATGATATATATTCATAACCAAATCATGCACTTTCCAATTGATAGTTTATGTAGTTTCTAATACTCAGTATGAGGCTTATGGACCACATATTGACATACTGGTCAAAATGCTAGTTTTCATATAGTAATAGTATAGTAATTGCATATACTATATATACATACTATATATACACACTATATATACTATATATACACACTATATATACTATATAGATACTATATATATACTATATAAATAGTATGTATGTGTGTGGGTATATATATACACACTATATATATATAGTCATTGGGTTACAGAGTATCAAATGTCAAATACAAATGACAATGATTCCGGGGGGGGGGGTGCGTATTAAATCTAACTTACCCAGCTTCTCATACTCTGATGTACCACAGGCTTAAACTAAAAAGATTACTTGTAGTTACCTAGTGAACTAATGCCACCCAACCCAAAATCTATATGGCAGCAGGTGTCGAATAGCACATTATTAGGTAGTGTGGATACAGTGATTAAAACCTGAAGCTGGCCTCATTACATCCATAATTAGATGTATTCAGTGAATTTTGAAGAGAAATCCTATTTTTGCCTGGCTTTCTCATGAGCATGCATACTCACTCTCTGTTTCCCTTTCTCTCTCTCCCTTTTAAGATACTAAAGTATTTTGGTATTTCATCTACTTATTAAGACTGTGGGAACTCAGGAAGAAAAGCTGAACTTCAAACATATACTTTGCCAATTTGTTATGTAGCTGATGCCGAGGTGTTCTTTCTACATCCAAGAGTATTGATTAACTTCTCTTAAGCATTGGAGCCCCTTTTAGAACCCTACACTCAGGAAACTAACTTTTATGTTGTGATAAAATCAAAGGTTCTGAAGAAGAGAAAAAGGAAAGAAGAGGGTTGCCGCTGTTAATTTATTTTCCATTTGTTAAAGCTATGTGACACCTCCAGCTAGTACTAGCTCTTCAGGAAAACTGAAGCATCGGGAATATATATGTTAGGTGAAAAGGGATAGAGCTCAGTTAGTGAGAAAATGCCAGTCATGTGAACACTTCACTCCCTGATAGGGCTGTGAGCCGAGTTCTTACTATCCTACAGCAATGTTGGGAAATTCCCCTAGCAATGGAAGGAGCCAGGATGTGCTCTCCTTCAACCCTTCATTTCTCTGGGAGCCATAGCTGTGCATTCACATTGCAGGCAAGCCTTGAGAAATATGCAGAGGTTGTCCTTGGTGCGATTCAAATAGGACTTATATCTCTGGTACAAATCAGTGGTAGGAGATTTACAACCCCCTCCTGATTTGTAAGAGTGTCTTTTTTGTTCCTATGACCACAACTTCTGGAAAAAGGCCAGTCCTGCCTAATTTCATCACCATCCCTGGAACCTAACAAAAATGACAGCAGTTTGAGAGTGGGTGGAGCACCTACCGCTTTACCAAGGAGTTTAATCCTCAGAAAAACCTTATGAGGCAGCTGTGATTAGTAGTATTATTCCCATTTTAGAGCTGACGACACAATAGCCTTAATATATTATATCTCTTGCCTAACATCATGTAACTAGTAAATGATGTAGCAGAATTTGAACCTAGTCAGCCTCTTAATTCCTGTGTTATGCTGAATATATTATACAATTGAAGCCCTCATCTTTCTTTGAGTTTCATTCATTGTTAGATAATGCTATTACAATATTAAGGGAATTCTTTTGAAGGAAAAACAGCTGTTTTAAAATGTCACTTTTGTTCTGATGGTTTCTGTATGTCCTAAGTTGTTGATCACAGCTAACAGAGATTATGAAAAAAAAAAAAAAAACAACAACTTTCTTTTTGATTCTTCTCTTCTCTTCAAACTTGTTTGGTGGAAGTTCTTCCCCAGCTCTTAGATGAAAACTCAGGCCTTTCGGCACTTTAAATCATGAACATCATCTCAGCTCATTAATTAGAATGTCTTATCCAAGATATTAATGAAAACTCCAACCTGATTTAATGTCAAATTTCTCCTCCTCCCGCTTCAGTTTGGCAGCCAGGAACAGGTGAGAAGATGTGGTCTTATTCCTTTAATTTCATACTATTAAATTATATTTGTTATTAGTTTTTATTATTTTAAAAAATAGTGACTGTTGGGAGGCCAAGGCAGGAGGATTACCTGAGGTCAGGAGTTCAAAACCTGCCTGACCAACATGGTGAAACCCCGTCTCTACTAAAAATACAAAAATTAGCTGGGCGTGGTGGCGTGCGCCTATAATCCCAGCTACTCAGAAGGCTGAAGCAGGAGAATCGCTGAAACCCAGGAAGCAGAGATTGCAGTGAGCCTAGATGGCTTCACTGCACTCTAGCCTGGGCAACAAGAGTGAGGCTCCATCTCAAAAAAAAAAAAAAAAAGAGAGAGAGAAAGAAAGAAAGAAGGCCGGGTCTGGTGACTCAAGCTTGTAATCCCAGCACTTTGGGAGGCCGAGACGGGCGGATCACAAGGTCAGGAGATCGAGACCATCCTGGCTAACATGGTGAAATGCCGTCTCTACTAAAAAATACAAAAAACTAGCCAGGCGAGGTGGAGGGCACCTGCAGTCCCAGCTACTCGGGAGGCTGAGGCAGGAGAATGGCGTAAATCCGGGAGGCGGAGCTTGCAGTGAGCTGAGATCCGGCCACTGCACTCCAGCCTGGGCAACAGAGCGAGACTCCATCTCAAAAATAAATAAATAAATAAATAAATAAATAAATAAATAAATAAATAAATAACTGGAATAACTGGCTGCTGATTTGGTATGCAAATAAAAGAGACAGGTAACTTGAATTAACACAATTAGAAAAACCCAAAGTCACTGCTTTTCCTAGGCTTATCTCCTCTACCCACTCCCAAACTGCAGCTTCCATGGGTGTCCTCACCCTTTAGGTAACACTATTGGGCAGGATCCAAAACAGCCCCACACTGGTTCCCTCTGTCGTGGAGCCCACAGCTGTGCCTTAAATACTCAATCCCCTCTTGACTTGAGGAACACCCCAAAGCAGCAGCTGTCGTGATTCTGCCCCAGGAGTCCATCTGCCATTTACTTGCCTTCATTATTTCCCGTCCCTAGTCCCTAGGCTGCCTTACCTTTCCCAGGTAGAGGCCAGCTATCATTCTGCTCTGCCTCCCAGATGCAGGAAAACAGATTTCAAAGCTCTCACTTCTGCCGCCTCATTAGGCTTGGGATTAGGAACTCATACCGCCACCCATTCCTCTCCAAAGTGAGACATGAGGGTTCAGGTAGAACAGCTGTTTCCTCTAAAGTCTCTTCAACGATGCCCCCTCCTCACTCTCACACACATTCTGACCCCCTCTAATAACTTTGATCCTGCAGAGGAACCCAAGGATCATGGGACGGGTCACTCCCTTTGTAAATTAACCACATGGGTGAGATCATCTCAAACTAATTTTGTTACCATGATATCATGTCATTTATAACTGATGAAGCAAACTTCCCATCCTAATGTCTTTTACAGGTATATTCATGGTAAGTGGACAATCCTTTCCATAAAAATATCTTATCTTTTGATAGTCATAGTGTTTATCATTTTAATGACCACATAATTTTTACTTTATTTATTCTCTTTTATCTATTTGTGCCCTGTTGGACTTTTGGACTGTAAAACTTCGAATTTTTATCCTTTTTGCATCCACCAAAAAGAAGCGATCAAAATATAAAACCTGCTAACAGGTCCACTTTCTCAAGGAACTGACTGTTCCCAAATTAATTTTTAAAAATAATCTGAACCAGGCATAGTAGCTCATGCCTGTTATCCCAGCACTTTGGGAAGCCGAGGCAGGCGGATCCCCTGAGGTCAGGAGTTTAAGACCAGCCTGGCCAACATGATGAAACTCCATCTCTACTAAAAATATAAAAATCAGCCAGGTGTGGTGGTGGGCACCTGTAATCCCAGCTACTCAGGAGACTGAGGCAGGAGAATCCCTTGAACCTAGGAGGCGGAGGTTGCAGTGAGCAATGGAGATCGCACCATTGCCCTCCAGCCTGGGCAAGAAGAGCAAGACTCTGTCTCAATATAATAATAATCATCATCATCATCATCATCATCATCATCATCATCATCTGGATATAGAGCAAGAAGAAAGAACATTAGATCTAATAAGATTGTATTAGTTTTTACACTTCACTGCACTTGGCCCTATCTATCTGTGGTTCTGCCTCCAAGGATTCAACCAATGATGGATCAAAAATGTGGTTAATCCTAGGATAGTTGTGTCATTACTGAACATGTACAGACTTTTTTTCTTGTACTTATATCCTAAGTAATGTAGTATAACAACTACTTACACAGAATTTACATTGTATTACATATTATAAGTAATATAGAGATTAAAGTATATGGGAGGATGTGAGTAGGCTATACGCACATACTACATATACCATTTCATATAAGGCACTTGAACATCTGCAGACTTTGATATTCATGGGAATTCTGGAACTAATGCCCTGTGTATACTGAAGGACAAATGAATTTTTAAAAAATTCTTACTAATTCCTGATATTGTATGCTAAAAGAGATAATATGAATTAACGAAACTAGAAAAAACCTAAAGTCACTGGTGTTGATGATACATTTTAAAGTTATGGTTGACTAAATGCAAAGAAGATGTCTGCATGATATCAGAAGATGAATGGACAATTACTCGATATGGTTTCAGTACATTCAGAATGGCTCTCTAATTGTAAAATGAAAGGAGATATGTTAGCATTCAGGTTCATCTGCAAATATTAGAAAAGCCCAAATAATCATGCTCAGTTTAGAAATATCTATCTCTTACACATTCAAGAAATCTAGAATAAATCAGTCCAGGGCTAGTGTAGCACTTCTTGGTGTCAGGGACCCAGGCTCCTTTCATCTTATTACTCCACTAGACATTGTTTTCATTCTGGGGATAACTTCATGATCCAAGATGGCTAATGGATCATGAGTCATTTCATCTGCACGCCAAGCTCCAGGAAGGAGCTTGGAAAACAGGCACACTCCCTTCCTTAAAGTACATTCCACTTGTCTACATCCCACTGGACAGACATCAGTCCCATGACCACAACTAACAGAATGAAAGGCTGAAGAAGTCCTCTTTATTCAGAGGTCCATATGCCAAGCCAAACAAAACAAAACAAAACAAAACAAAACAAAACAGAAGTAAAGGTACTTCCGACGAAGAAAGAACGAATGGATTTTGGAGGACAACTAGTAGTCTCTGCTGCAAAAGATGAAGTGACTTGTTTACTATTATAACCTAAAGCCAAAGTGAGCTAAAGTACTGAGCTAAGTGGGAAGAAGACTGTAGGGGCAGAGAAATGCAAACCTCCAAAGAAAAAAATCAGCTTAGAAAATGGCAATAGGGATTCACCATAGAAACACCAAAGTCCTTCTCTGTGTACCTCCCTTTTCAATGTGACTCTCTGCTTTTCCCATTAAACAGAGTTGGAGTCTATTTCTCCACTCCCCAAATCTGGGCTGGCTATGAATTGCTTTGACAAATAGATTGTAGCAGAAATGATGTTGGGAGGATTGGGAGGCTTCTGAGGCTAAACCTTAACAGATCTTACAGCTTCTGTTTTCATCATCTTGCAACACTCCTACCATTATGTAAGGAAGTCCAGGCTAGACTACTGAATTATGAGAGACTATATGGAGAAAAAGGCTCAGCTGACAGCTAGGACTGGGATCTCAGACTTGTGAATGAGGCTATTTTTAGATGTTCTTTAAATCTGAGCTCTTTAGATCTGAGCTGACAGCTGACTGTAGCCTTGTGAGTGAGCTCAAAAAAGACCAACAGAATAACTGTCCAGTCAACCCCCAGAACTATGAGAAAGAATTAATCATTATTGTTTAAAGCCAGCAATCTTTGGTGTGGTTATACAACACTAGAAAACTGATATATGGGTATATTTTAAAATAACCACAAATAATAGTTTAACATCTGATACACCTAAAGATACTGGCTTTTAAATTTTACACAAATTATATAGTCCTGATGTTAAGCTGCATTACAAATACTGAAATATTGACTTACATTCTAATTTCGTAATATGATAGCACTGGTCCCATCAAGTTTGCTCTTTTGAAGGCATCACAAATACTTTATTGTATTCTTGAAAATAAAAATAACAGAAATGCTTGTGTTCATGCAAGATGTCACTTCTGAGATACTGGTGCCTAGTATAATTTTGCAAATGTTCTTAGTTAACAGGGGAGAAGAAATGTTCAATACAAAGAAGACAATGCAATTAATGGAGAAAATAAAATTGCTCAAAGCAAACCAACCCCTGATTTTAAAGTACATATTCCACTAAGGCAAACAGTGTCAGGATCTGTGATACTGATGATTAAAACATTGGCAAAAATATGAGAAAATATATGCAGCTGTACTAAACATGGCAGAATAACTAAAACGAATAGTCAAACAGGGCTAAAAACCAAAAGGGAGTCTATGTATTCACAACCTTAAGAAAAGTGTTATTTGCCATAGGCCTTCATGCTCTTCGATGCTCACCAATAGCATTTGATAGTGTGTAGAAAAAAGATTTTTAATAATTCTAATGTGGATAAAGAAAATGTAAAGCAAGCAAGCTTCCTCCTAAAACACTCTACCTGATTCCTCCTCCCTCATAATGCCTTCTTGAGCCTGTGGACCATCTTTTCCATCACTGACCCCAGTACCAGCATGGAGAAAATTTTTTCTCTCTCTCCAAACTGGTAAAAAAAAATATACACACACACACACACACATATATATGTGTATGTAACATATATATGTGTATGTGTATGTGCATATATATATACACGTGTGTGTGTGTATATATATACATATTACTCTTCAAACTGGTAAATACATATATATAAAAATATATGTATTTACCAGTTTGGAGAGTGAGAAAAAAATTTCATATTAAAAGCTAATAAATATATATATATATAAATATATATAAATATATATATATAAATATATATATATAAATATATATATATATATATAATTTTTGTTAATGGCCAGGCCATGTGCTGTAACACCTATAATCGCAGCTACTTGGGAGGCTGTTTAGCCTGGGCAACACAGTGAAACTGCATCTCAAAAAAATAATAAGGTTCATTTAACATCGATTTCAGTCTACTCGATAGCCAGTTGGATGTTTGATTTTTTTTTCCCCCCTATTTCTCCCTAAGACCTGTTGTACTGGATTCTGAACATCTGCCCCATTCGAGGGGCGGGAAGAAGTGTCAAAAGACCATTTGTTCTAAGAGTACTTGTATGTAGTCTCTCAACCCACTCCTGGTAGCAAAGCAGCTACCCCTTCCTCCCTCTCCTTTGACCACAGCCGCAGTTTGCAGGCAGTAAGCTTGTAATCAATATACTCTCCTTCTGCTAACATCCCTATCATATGAATGAGGAGGCTTGAAATGTGACATTCTAATTGACTGGTTGTTTAACGTGTCATGTAAACAGAACCTAAGTACTTCAGCTGAAAATAGCATTTCTGGTCACAGAGCCTGAGCTATCAGCCCTACCTTACTACTGTCTGGCCTAGATGGAGTGCAAAGTGAGAGTACCAGCTACCACTACGATGTCCAGGATGGCAAATCGTTGGAGAGCAGGCAAATAGACTGTGATAAGCCATAATACAGTAATCTGAGTTAATGACTCATCCTTTTTTTCTGTTAGGCTTTCTATTTCAATTAGCATAATAAAAATTAGAATAATGTATCTGGCAAAAGCAAAAAAAAAAAAAAGGGATTGCAAGGATTTTGAAAATTGCAGGGTGCCAGTCAAGTCTTCAATTCTTTGGTGAGGTGGTACCCAGAATATCAGTATTTCTCTCCTTCTGACCTCCAACAATCTGTTCTCTTTTATCAGTTACAGATTTCAAGACCCACAACACCTTGGAAAACAGCAATACATTTACATTCAACTTAAATAGATCACTGCTTCCTGTGATGAGATTTAAGGTGACTTACAGCTAATTAGAACAAAAATAACAGTACATGTGCTTGTCAGTAGGAAAGCCATTTGATTTATGTATTAAAATGCTGCCGTTCACATTTGAGAATGAGACTCTTAACCCACTGGCAGAGGTGGGATACTTGGGCTTTTTATCTTGGGATAAGACTGCACAAGATGAGCCATGGTGAAATGGAAGGGATTGGATTGGCTTTCTAGGGCTGCCATAACAAGGTACCATGAACCGGGTGGCTTGAAACCACAGAACATTTATTCTCTAACAGTTTTGTAAGATAGAAGTCTCAAATGAAGGTGTTGTAAGGGCCATCTTCCCTCCAGAAACTCTAGAGAAGAATGCTGCCTTGTTGCTTCTGGTTTCTGGCAGTCTCTGGCAATCTTTAGTGTTCCTTGGCTTGCAGATTCCTTGGCTTGCATTGCTCCTATCTCTGCCTGCATCTTCACATGGTCTGCTCCCCTATGCTCCTGTGTGTCTGCTTTTTCTTTTAATAAGGACACCAGTTACTGGATTAGCACCCACTCTAATCCAGTATGACCTCATCTTAACTAACTATTTTCTGCAAAGACTTCATTTCCAAATAAGGTCACATTTGGAGGTTCTGGGTGGACACATTTGGGGGAGTACACGATTCAGTACAGTACAGGGATGCTAGGAAGAAAACCAGTTTGTCTGAATGCTTTCCCAAGATTTGCCACTACCTCAATTGTGTGACACTGGGCAACTCACTTGACAACTCCAGGCCTCAGAACCTTGCCTTAAAAGGAAGGGCTTTGAACTAGATGTGCTCTGGGGGATTGCCAAACTCTAGCCACTAGTGGCTCCCTCATGTATTCAGTTTCAGCTCTCCCAATTTCCCGTATGAACAATGGCATACACTTACCACCCAGCTGGCTGAAGCAGTGATGATATGGCAGAACAATGGAAAATTGTCTCCTGTTAGGTAGCTTAGTTAGAGAGACAGGAAGTTTCTCTTAGGCCTCTTTATAGGCTCAATTTTAAGATACGGCATCTGGCAGAAATCAATGAAGTTTTTAAAGCTCCAACATTCTATTTATTTCTACCATGTTTATTTTAAAGTCCTTTGAAAAGGTTGCCTAAGACACGGTAAAAAGTGAAGCAACATGATAACATTTGTGTAATATTTTCCATAATTTAATTTAGCCTTTGCAAGCTAAATGTTCTCACAAATTCTTGGCATCATGGTAATGTTGATATCAAAATTCCATACCAATGAACGTATAAGCAATACCTTTTCTGAGCTCATCTATATTTCCAGAGCATGAAAATGTATCATCATGAAAATTATTAAGGACCTGTTTGAAACTGAGATGTGAAGAATAAACACTTCTTACCTTTAGAAGTGTGTATCTGGCCAGGTGGAATGGCTCACGCCTGTAATCCCAGCACTTTGGGAGGTCGAGGCAGGTGGATCATTTGAGGTCAGGAGTTTGAGACCAGCCTGACCAACATGGTGAAACCCCATCTCTACTAAATATACAAAAAAATTAGCTGGGCATGGTGGTGCATGCCTGTAGTCCCAGCTACTCAGGTGGCTGAGTCAGGAGAATCTCTTGAACCCGAGGGGCAGAGGTTACATGCACCACTGTACTCCAGCCTGGGTGACAGAGCGAGACTCTGTCTTAAAAAATAAGAATAATAAAAAAGTCTGTATCTTAACTACAACTTGTTGGGGAGGAAATAGCATGCAGTGGTAAAGAGACAAGCCTGGATTTGATATCTAGCTGTCATTCATTCTCTGTGTGACTGTAGGCAAAATTACTTCACTCTTTGAGTTTCCACTTCCTCTTCTGAAAAAATAAGACTAATTAAAACATATTTTTCATACATTGGCTGAAGAGATGAAGGCCGACATACGAAGGTCACATAGCTTAGTGCCCGGCACACAGGGAAAAAAGAAAGATTCCTCCTGATAAATGTAGTGGGAGGCTAACATTCACACATTTGCCTCACTCCCCTAGGAAATATGCTTTCTTCTTCCTCTGTGCTCACACTACCTGACATATGTCTCCACCTACACTCAGAGAGTAGGATTGTAACTATTCTCGCAGCCCTCCACTACTCTGGGAGATCCTTGAAGACAATAACCACGTCATATTCATCTCTCTGTCTCTCTCTCTATTGCCTAGCTGAATTGACACTCCAAAATGAATGAAGTATATTACAAAGAAATATTGGGAAATTTTTAATTTCATAGACTTTAAAAGATATGAACTCAGAAAGAAACAAAACTGATTAGAAATGAATTATTTGAGGTAAAATAGACATAGACCCTTGACCCTTAGTAGATAAATTTATTTTTTTCATCATTTCATCTGGAATGACATTAAGCGGTCTTTTTTCTTCCTGTGTCATGTAATATGTGTATTTAGACACTGTGTGTGTGTATGTGTGTGTGTGTAAACAGCAAATAGCCATGGCTATGTTAAACTGTAATTATATATCCAGAGTCCTTTAATTGCTTATTTATCACAACATCCTGATGAGGAATGTCATAGATACTATCATTTTTTACAGGGAAGTCTCTGAGCCATAGAAAGGTTAAGTGGCTTAGTGAAATGCATACTGTCAATCAATGGAAAAGCAGGAGTTAGAGCTTGCAGCCGTGGAGTCCCCTATTTATTGCTTAGTACCACTGCATGTGAGTTACCACCATGTCTAACAGCATGTTCTTACAAGAAATCTTAGGAGACTGGGGGTAAAAATTGATCTGAAACAGACTGTCACCTTCTCTTAATTATTGGTATGCCCCTTAATTCTTCATATGCCCCAAGCAGACTATATTCTTTATCTGGCTGCTTCACAGAACTGCTCAGAACAGCCCCTTACTGCACTGGTAATTACATATATCTGCATCAATGAGTGAAAAATGGCCATTGGTGAGGGGAACAGGGCTAGGAACCCTACTGACCTCACATGCCAGAGGAATGGAGGAGATCTCTACATATCTAAGAATGTTGCCCATACACTCAACTAGCTGGACCTTTAAGATGTTTTTTATTTTTTTTTCTTTACTGCAACTTTTCCATCCTATCACTGGGTCTGCCTAAAGCTGTCTTTACTCTGCTTTTAACCTGCTTTCTACTTTAAGCAGGACTCATTTGACATAAACGATATGGGGAAAAAAAAAAAAAAAAAAAAAGGGATTGCAAGGA